>NW_028169930.1:0-232500 GCF_963971535.1 Notolepis coatsorum
CGTTTGTGATCTGAGACCTCATAGAGAGAGAGGACCAGGTTCTGTTATAGACCTCTTACAGAGAGAGAGGACCAGGTTCTGTTATAGACCTCTTACAGAGAGAGAGGACCAGGTTCTGTTATAGACCTCTTACAGAGAGAGGACCAGGTTCTGTTATAGACCTCTTACAGAGAGAGAGGACCAGGTTCTGTTATAGACCTCTTACAGAGAGAGGACCAGGTTCTGTTATAGACCTCTTACAGAGAGAGAGGACCAGGTTCTGTTATAGACCTCTTACAGAGAGAGAGGACCAGGTTCTGTTATAGACCTCTTACAGAGAGAGAGGACCAGGTTCTGTTATAGACCTCTTACAGAGAGAGGACCAGGTTCTGTTATAGACCTCTTACAGAGAGAGGACCAGGTTCTGTTATAGACCTCTTACAGAGAGAGAGGACCAGGTTCTGTTATAGACCTCTTACAGAGAGAGGACCAGGTTCTGTTATAGACCTCTTACAGAGAGAGAGGACCAGGTTCTGTTATAGACCTCTTACAGAGAGAGAGGACCAGGTTCTGTTATAGACCTCTTACAGAGAGAGAGGACCAGGTTCTGTTATAGACCTCTTACAGAGAGAGGACCAGGTTCTGTTATAGACCTCTTACAGAGAGAGGGACCAGGTTCTGTTATAGACCTCTTACAGAGAGAGAGACCAGGTTCTGTTATAGACCTCTTACAGAGAGAGAGGACCAGGTTCTGTTATAGACCTCTTACAGAGAGAGGACCAGGTTCTGTTATAGACCTCTTACAGAGAGAGAGGACCAGGTTCTGTTATAGACCTCTTACAGAGAGAGGACCAGGTTCTGTTATAGACCTCTTACAGAGAGAGAGGACCAGGTTCTGTTATAGACCTCTTACAGAGAGAGAGGACCAGGTTCTGTTATAGACCTCTTACAGAGAGAGAGGACCAGGTTCTGTTATAGACCTCTTACAGAGAGAGAGGACCAGGTTCTGTTATAGACCTCTTACAGAGAGAGAGGACCAGGTTCTGTTATAGACCTCTTACAGAGAGAAGGACCAGGTTCTGTTATAGACCTCTTACAGAGAGAGAGGACCAGGTTCTGTTATAGACCTCTTACAGAGAGAGAGGACCAGGTTCTGTTATAGACCTCTTACAGAGAGAGGACCAGGTTCTGTTATAGACCTCTTACAGAGAGAGAGGACCAGGTTCTGTTATAGACCTCTTACAGAGAGAGGACCAGGTTCTGTTATAGACCTCTTACAGAGAGAGAGGACCAGGTTCTGTTATAGACCTCTTACAGAGAGAGGACCAGGTTCTGTTATAGACCTCTTACAGAGAGAGAGGACCAGGTTCTGTTATAGACCTCTTACAGAGAGAGAGGACCAGGTTCTGTTATAGACCTCTTACAGAGAGAGAGGACCAGGTTCTGTTATAGACCTCTTACAGAGAGAGGACCAGGTTCTGTTATAGACCTCTTACAGAGAGAGAGGACCAGGTTCTGTTATAGACCTCTTACAGAGAGAGAGGACCAGGTTCTGTTATAGACCTCTTACAGAGAGATCAGAGAGAGGACCAGGTTCTGTTATAGACCTCTTACAGAGAGAGAGGACCAGGTTCTGTTATAGACCTCTTACAGAGAGAGGACCAGGTTCTGTTATAGACCTCTTACAGAGAGAGGACCAGGTTCTGTTATAGACCTCTTACAGAGAGAGAGGACCAGGTTCTGTTATAGACCTCTTACAGAGAGAGAGGACCAGGTTCTGTTATAGACCTCTTACAGAGAGAGGACCAGGTTCTGTTATAGACCTCTTACAGAGAGAGAGGACCAGGTTCTGTTATAGACCTCTTACAGAGAGAGAGGACCAGGTTCTGTTATAGACCTCTTACAGAGAGAGGACCAGGTTCTGTTATAGACCTCTTACAGAGAGAGAGGACCAGGTTCTGTTATAGACCTCTTACAGAGAGAGAGGACCAGGTTCTGTTATAGACCTCTTACAGAGAGAGAGGACCAGGTTCTGTTATAGACCTCTTACAGAGAGAGAGGACCAGGTTCTGTTATAGACCTCTTACAGAGAGAGGACCAGGTTCTGTTATAGACCTCTTACAGAGAGAGGACCAGGTTCTGTTATAGACCTCTTACAGAGAGAGAGGACCAGGTTCTGTTATAGACCTCTTACAGAGAGAGAGGACCAGGTTCTGTTATAGACCTCTTACAGAGAGAGGACCAGGTTCTGTTATAGACCTCTTACAGAGAGAGGACCAGGTTCTGTTATAGACCTCTTACAGAGAGAGGACCAGGTTCTGTTATAGACCTCTTACAGAGAGAGGACCAGGTTCTGTTATAGACCTCTTACAGAGAGAGAGGACCAGGTTCTGTTATAGACCTCTTACAAGAGAGAGGACCAGGTTCTGTTATAGACCTCTTACAGAGAGAGGACCAGGTTCTGTTATAGACCTCTTACAGAGAGAGAGGACCAGGTTCTGTTATAGACCTCTTACAGAGAGAGGACCAGGTTCTGTTATAGACCTCTTACAGAGAGAGAGGACCAGGTTCTGTTATAGACCTCTTACAGAGAGAGGACCAGGTTCTGTTATAGACCTCTTACAGAGAGAGAGGACCAGGTTCTGTTATAGACCTCTTACAGAGAGAGGACCAGGTTCTGTTATAGACCTCTTACAGAGAGAGAGGACCAGGTTCTGTTATAGACCTCTTACAGAGAGAGAGGACCAGGTTCTGTTATAGACCTCTTACAGAGAGAGGACCAGGTTCTGTTATAGACCTCTTACAGAGAGAGAGGACCAGGTTCTGTTATAGACCTCTTACAGAGAGAGGACCAGGTTCTGTTATAGACCTCTTACAGAGAGAGGACCAGGTTCTGTTATAGACCTCTTACAGAGAGAGAGGACCAGGTTCTGTTATAGACCTCTTACAGAGAGAGAGGACCAGGTTCTGTTATAGACCTCTTACAGAGAGAGGACCAGGTTCTGTTATAGACCTCTTACAGAGAGAGAGGACCAGGTTCTGTTATAGACCTCTTACAGAGAGAGAGGACCAGGTTCTGTTATAGACCTCTTACAGAGAGAGAGGACCAGGTTCTGTTATAGACCTCTTACAGAGAGAGAGGACCAGGTTCTGTTATAGACCTCTTACAGAGAGAGAGGACCAGGTTCTGTTATAGACCTCTTACAGAGAGAGAGGACCAGGTTCTGTTATAGACCTCTTACAGAGAGAGGGACCAGGTTCTGTTATAGACCTCTTACAGAGAGAGAGGACCAGGTTCTGTTATAGACCTCTTACAGAGAGAGGACCAGGTTCTGTTATAGACCTCTTACAGAGAGAGAGGACCAGGTTCTGTTATAGACCTCTTACAGAGAGAGGACCAGGTTCTGTTATAGACCTCTTACAGAAGAGAGGACCAGGTTCTGTTATAGACCTCTTACAGAGAGAGGACCAGGTTCTGTTATAGACCTCTTACAGAGAGAGGACCAGGTTCTGTTATAGACCTCTTACAGAGAGAGAGGACCAGGTTCTGTTATAGACCTCTTACAGAGAGAGGACAGGTTCTGTTATAGACCTCTTACAGAGAGAGAGGACCAGGTTCTGTTATAGACCTCTTACAGAGAGAGGACCAGGTTCTGTTATAGACCTCTTACAGAGAGAGAGGACCAGGTTCTGTTATAGACCTCTTACAGAGAGAGGACCAGGTTCTGTTATAGACCTCTTACAGAGAGAGAGGACCAGGTTCTGTTATAGACCTCTTACAGAGAGAGGACCAGGTTCTGTTATAGACCTCTTACAGAGAGAGAGGACCAGGTTCTGTTATAGACCTCTTACAGAGAGAGAGGACCAGGTTCTGTTATAGACCTCTTACAGAGAGAGAGGACCAGGTTCTGTTATAGACCTCTTACAGAGAGAGAGGACCAGGTTCTGTTATAGACCTCTTACAGAGAGAGAGGACCAGGTTCTGTTATAGACCTCTTACAGAGAGAGAGGACCAGGTTCTGTTATAGACCTCTTACAGAGAGAGAGGACCAGGTTCTGTTATAGACCTCTTACAGAGAGAGGACCAGGTTCTGTTATAGACCTCTTACAGAGAGAGAGGACCAGGTTCTGTTATAGACCTCTTACAGAGAGAGGACCAGGTTCTGTTATAGACCTCTTACAGAGAGAGGACCAGGTTCTGTTATAGACCTCTTACAGAGAGAGAGGACCAGGTTCTGTTATAGACCTCTTACAGAGAGAGAGGACCAGGTTCTGTTATAGACCTCTTACAGAGAGAGAGGACCAGGTTCTGTTATAGACCTCTTACAGAGAGAGAGGACCAGGTTCTGTTATAGACCTCTTACAGAGAGAGAGGACCAGGTTCTGTTATAGACCTCTTACAGAGAGAGAGGACCAGGTTCTGTTATAGACCTCTTACAGAGAGAGAGGACCAGGTTCTGTTATAGACCTCTTACAGAGAGAGGACCAGGTTCTGTTATAGACCTCTTACAGAGAGAGAGGACCAGGTTCTGTTATAGACCTCTTACAGAGAGAGAGGACCAGGTTCTGTTATAGACCTCTTACAGAGAGAGAGGACCAGGTTCTGTTATAGACCTCTTACAGAGAGAGAGGACCAGGTTCTGTTATAGACCTCTTACAGAGAGAGAGGACCAGGTTCTGTTATAGACCTCTTACAGAGAGAGAGGACCAGGTTCTGTTACAGAGAGAGGACCAGTTCTGTTATAGACCTCTTACAGAGAGAGGACCAGGTTCTGTTATAGACCTCTTACAGAGAGAGAGGACCAGGTTCTGTTATAGACCTCTTACAGAGAGAGGACCAGGTTCTGTTATAGACCTCTTACAGAGAGAGAGGACCAGTTCTGTTATAGACCTCTTACAGAGAGAGAGGACCAGGTTCTGTTATAGACCTCTTACAGAGAGAGAGGACCAGGTTCTGTTATAGACCTCTTACAGAGAGAGGACCAGGTTCTGTTATAGACCTCTTACAGAGAGAGAGGACCAGGTTCTGTTATAGACCTCTTACAGAGAGAGAGGACCAGGTTCTGTTATAGACCTCTTACAGAGAGAGAGGACCAGGTTCTGTTATAGACCTCTTACAGAGAGAGGACCAGGTTCTGTTATAGACCTCTTACAGAGAGAGAGGACCAGGTTCTGTTATAGACCTCTTACAGAGAGAGGACCAGGTTCTGTTATAGACCTCTTACAGAGAGAGGACCAGGTTCTGTTATAGACCTCTTACAGAGAGAGGACCAGGTTCTGTTATAGACCTCTTACAGAGAGAGGACCAGGTTCTGTTATAGACCTCTTACAGAGAGAGAGGACCAGGTTCTGTTATAGACCTCTTACAGAGAGAGAGGACCAGGTTCTGTTATAGACCTCTTACAGAGAGAGGACCAGGTTCTGTTATAGACCTCTTACAGAGAGAGGACCAGGTTCTGTTATAGACCTCTTACAGAGAGAGAGGACCAGGTTCTGTTATAGACCTCTTACAGAGAGAGGACCAGGTTCTGTTATAGACCTCTTACAGAGAGAGAGGACCAGGTTCTGTTATAGACCTCTTACAGAGAGAGGACCAGGTTCTGTTATAGACCTCTTACAGAGAGAGAGACCAGGTTCTGTTATAGACCTCTTACAGAGAGAGAGGACCAGGTTCTGTTATAGACCTCTTACAGAGAGAGGACCAGGTTCTGTTATAGACCTCTTACAGAGAGAGAGGACCAGGTTCTGTTATAGACCTCTTACAGAGAGAGAGGACCAGGTTCTGTTATAGACCTCTTACAGAGAGAGGACCAGGTTCTGTTATAGACCTCTTACAGAGAGAGGACCAGGTTCTGTTATAGACCTCTTACAGAGAGAGAGGACCAGGTTCTGTTATAGACCTCTTACAGAGAGAGGACCAGGTTCTGTTATAGACCTCTTACAGAGAGAGGACCAGGTTCTGTTATAGACCTCTTACAGAGAGAGAGGACCAGGTTCTGTTATAGACCTCTTACAGAGAGAGAGGACCAGGTTCTGTTATAGACCTCTTACAGAGAGAGGACCAGGTTCTGTTATAGACCTCTTACAGAGAGAGAGGACCAGGTTCTGTTATAGACCTCTTACAGAGAGAGAGGACCAGGTTCTGTTATAGACCTCTTACAGAGAGAGAGGACCAGGTTCTGTTATAGACCTCTTACAGAGAGAGAGGACCAGGTTCTGTTATAGACCTCTTACAGAGAGAGAGGACCAGGTTCTGTTATAGACCTCTTACAGAGAGAGAGGACCAGGTTCTGTTATAGACCTCTTACAGAGAGAGAGGACCAGGTTCTGTTATAGACCTCTTACAGAGAGAGAGGACCAGGTTCTGTTATAGACCTCTTACAGAGAGAGAGGACCAGGTTCTGTTATAGACCTCTTACAGAGAGAGTGGACCAGGTTCTGTTATAGACCTCTTACAGAGAGAGGACCAGGTTCTGTTATAGACCTCTTACAGAGAGAGAGGACCAGGTTCTGTTATAGACCTCTTACAGAGAGAGAGGACCAGGTTCTGTTATAGACCTCTTACAGAGAGAGAGGACCAGGTTCTGTTATAGACCTCTTACAGAGAGAGGACCAGGTTCTGTTATAGACCTCTTACAGAGAGAGAGGACCAGGTTCTGTTATAGACCTCTTACAGAGAGAGGACCAGGTTCTGTTATAGACCTCTTACAGAGAGAGAGGACCAGGTTCTGTTATAGACCTCTTACAGAGAGAGGACCAGGTTCTGTTATAGACCTCTTACAGAGAGAGGACCAGGTTCTGTTATAGACCTCTTACAGAGAGAGAGGACCAGGTTCTGTTATAGACCTCTTACAGAGAGAGGACCAGGTTCTGTTATAGACCTCTTACAGAGAGAGAGGACCAGGTTCTGTTATAGACCTCTTACAGAGAGAGGACCAGGTTCTGTTATAGACCTCTTACAGAGAGAGAGGACCAGGTTCTGTTATAGACCTCTTACAGAGAGAGGACCAGGTTCTGTTATAGACCTCTTACAGAGAGAGGACCAGGTTCTGTTATAGACCTCTTACAGAGAGAGAGGACCAGTTCTGTTATAGACCTCTTACAGAGAGAGAGGACCAGGTTCTGTTATAGACCTCTTACAGAGAGAGAGGACCAGGTTCTGTTATAGACCTCTTACAGAGAGAGGACCAGGTTCTGTTATAGACCTCTTACAGAGAGAGAGGACCAGGTTCTGTTATAGACCTCTTACAGAGAGAGAGGACCAGGTTCTGTTATAGACCTCTTACAGAGAGAGAGAGGACCAGGTTCTGTTATAGACCTCTTACAGAGAGAGAGGACCAGGTTCTGTTATAGACCTCTTACAGAGAGAGGACCAGGTTCTGTTATAGACCTCTTACAGAGAGAGGACCAGGTTCTGTTATAGACCTCTTACAGAGAGAGAGGACCAGGTTCTGTTATAGACCTCTTACAGAGAGAGAGGACCAGGTTCTGTTATAGACCTCTTACAGAGAGAGAGGACCAGGTTCTGTTATAGACCTCTTACAGAGAGAGAGGACCAGGTTCTGTTATAGACCTCTTACAGAGAGAGGACCAGGTTCTGTTATAGACCTCTTACAGAGAGAGGACCAGGTTCTGTTATAGACCTCTTACAGAGAGAGAGGACCAGGTTCTGTTATAGACCTCTTACAGAGAGAGGACCAGGTTCTGTTATAGACCTCTTACAGAGAGAGAGGACCAGGTTCTGTTATAGACCTCTTACAGAGAGAGGACCAGGTTCTGTTATAGACCTCTTACAGAGAGAGAGGACCAGGTTCTGTTATAGACCTCTTACAGAGAGAGGACCAGGTTCTGTTATAGACCTCTTACAGAGAGAGGACCAGGTTCTGTTATAGACCTCTTACAGAGAGAGGACCAGGTTCTGTTATAGACCTCTTACAGAGAGAGAGACCAGGTTCTGTTATAGACCTCTTACAGAGAGAGGACCAGGTTCTGTTATAGACCTCTTACAGAGAGAGGACCAGGTTCTGTTATAGACCTCTTACAGAGAGAGGACCAGGTTCTGTTATAGACCTCTTACAGAGAGAGAGGACCAGGTTCTGTTATAGACCTCTTACAGAGAGAGGACCAGGTTCTGTTATAGACCTCTTACAGAGAGAGAGGACCAGGTTCTGTTATAGACCTCTTACAGAGAGAGGACCAGGTTCTGTTATAGACCTCTTACAGAGAGAGAGGACCAGGTTCTGTTATAGACCTCTTACAGAGAGAGAGGACCAGGTTCTGTTATAGACCTCTTACAGAGAGAGGACCAGGTTCTGTTATAGACCTCTTACAGAGAGAGGACCAGGTTCTGTTATAGACCTCTTACAGAGAGAGAGGACCAGGTTCTGTTATAGACCTCTTACAGAGAGAGAGGACCAGGTTCTGTTATAGACCTCTTACAGAGAGAGAGGACCAGGTTCTGTTATAGACCTCTTACAGAGAGAGAGGACCAGGTTCTGTTATAGACCTCTTACAGAGAGAGGACCAGGTTCTGTTATAGACCTCTTACAGAGAGAGGACCAGGTTCTGTTATAGACCTCTTACAGAGAGAGAGGACCAGGTTCTGTTATAGACCTCTTACAGAGAGAGAGGACCAGGTTCTGTTATAGACCTCTTACAGAGAGAGAGGACCAGGTTCTGTTATAGACCTCTTACAGAGAGAGGACCAGGTTCTGTTATAGACCTCTTACAGAGAGAGAGGACCAGGTTCTGTTATAGACCTCTTACAGAGAGAGAGGACCAGGTTCTGTTATAGACCTCTTACAGAGAGAGAGGACCAGGTTCTGTTATAGACCTCTTACAGAGAGAGGACCAGGTTCTGTTATAGACCTCTTACAGAGAGAGAGGACCAGGTTCTGTTATAGACCTCTTACAGAGAGAGAGGACCAGGTTCTGTTATAGACCTCTTACAGAGAGAGAGGACCAGGTTCTGTTATAGACCTCTTACAGAGAGAGGACCAGGTTCTGTTATAGACCTCTTACAGAGAGAGGACCAGGTTCTGTTATAGACCTCTTACAGAGAGAGGACCAGGTTCTGTTATAGACCTCTTACAGAGAGAGGACCAGGTTCTGTTATAGACCTCTTACAGAGAGAGGACCAGGTTCTGTTATAGACCTCTTACAGAGAGAGGACCAGGTTCTGTTATAGACCTCTTACAGAGAGAGGACCAGGTTCTGTTATAGACCTCTTACAGAGAGAGAGGACCAGGTTCTGTTATAGACCTCTTACAGAGAGAGAGGACCAGGTTCTGTTATAGACCTCTTACAGAGAGAGGACCAGGTTCTGTTATAGACCTCTTACAGAGAGAGAGGACCAGGTTCTGTTATAGACCTCTTACAGAGAGAGAGGACTAGGTTCTGTTATAGACCTCTTACAGAGAGAGGACCAGGTTCTGTTATAGACCTCTTACAGAGAGAGAGGACCAGGTTCTGTTATAGACCTCTTACAGAGAGAGAGGACCAGGTTCTGTTATAGACCTCTTACAGAGAGAGAGGACCAGGTTCTGTTATAGACCTCTTACAGAGAGAGGACCAGGTTCTGTTATAGACCTCTTACAGAGAGAGAGGACCAGGTTCTGTTATAGACCTCTTACAGAGAGAGGACCAGGTTATGTTATAGACCTCTTACAGAGAGAGGACCAGGTTCTGTTATAGACCTCTTACAGAGAGAGGACCAGGTTCTGTTATAGACCTCTTACAGAGAGAGGACCAGGTTCTGTTATAGACCTCTTACAGAGAGAGAGGACCAGGTTCTGTTATAGACCTCTTACAGAGAGAGAGGACCAGGTTCTGTTATAGACCTCTTACAGAGAGAGGACCAGGTTCTGTTATAGACCTCTTACAGAGAGAGGACCAGGTTCTGTTATAGACCTCTTACAGAGAGAGAGGACCAGGTTCTGTTATAGACCTCTTACAGAGAGAGGACCAGGTTCTGTTATAGACCTCTTACAGAGAGAGAGGACCAGGTTCTGTTATAGACCTCTTACAGAGAGAGGACCAGGTTCTGTTATAGACCTCTTACAGAGAGGACCAGGTTCTGTTATAGACCTCTTACAGAGAGAGAGGACCAGGTTCTGTTATAGACCTCTTACAGAGAGAGGACCAGGTTCTGTTATAGACCTCTTACAGAGAGAGAGGACCAGGTTCTGTTATAGACCTCTTACAGAGAGAGAGGACCAGGTTCTGTTATAGACCTCTTACAGAGAGAGGACCAGGTTCTGTTATAGACCTCTTACAGAGAGAGGACCAGGTTCTGTTATAGACCTCTTACAGAGAGAGAGGACCAGGTTCTGTTATAGACCTCTTACAGAGAGAGGACCAGGTTCTGTTATAGACCTCTTACAGAGAGAGAGGACCAGGTTCTGTTATAGACCTCTTACAGAGAGAGAGGACCAGGTTCTGTTATAGACCTCTTACAGAGAGAGAGGACCAGGTTCTGTTATAGACCTCTTACAGAGAGAGAGGACCAGGTTCTGTTATAGACCTCTTACAGAGAGAGAGGACCAGGTTGTGTTATAGACCTCTTACAGAGAGAGAGGACCAGGTTCTGTTATAGACCTCTTACAGAGAGAGAGGACCAGGTTCTGTTATAGACCTCTTACAGAGAGAGAGGACCAGGTTCTGTTATAGACCTCTTACAGAGAGAGAGGACCAGGTTCTGTTATAGACCTCTTACAGAGAGAGAGGACCAGGTTCTGTTATAGACCTCTTACAGAGAGAGAGGACCAGGTTCTGTTATAGACCTCTTACAGAGAGAGAGGACCAGGTTCTGTTATAGACCTCTTACAGAGAGAGGACCAGGTTCTGTTATAGACCTCTTACAGAGAGAGAGGACCAGGTTCTGTTATAGACCTCTTACAGAGAGAGAGGACCAGGTTCTGTTATAGACCTCTTACAGAGAGAGAGGACCAGGTTCTGTTATAGACCTCTTACAGAGAGAGGACCAGGTTCTGTTATAGACCTCTTACAGAGAGAGAGGACCAGGTTATGTTATAGACCTCTTACAGAGAGAGGACCAGGTTCTGTTATAGACCTCTTACAGAGAGAGAGGACCAGGTTCTGTTATAGACCTCTTACAGAGAGAGGACCAGGTTCTGTTATAGACCTCTTACAGAGAGAGACCAGGTTCTGTTATAGACCTCTTACAGAGAGAGAGGACCAGGTTCTGTTATAGACCTCTTACAGAGAGAGGACCAGGTTCTGTTATAGACCTCTTACAGAGAGAGAGGACCAGGTTCTGTTATAGACCTCTTACAGAGAGAGAGGACCAGGTTCTGTTATAGACCTCTTACAGAGAGAGGACCAGGTTCTGTTATAGACCTCTTACAGAGAGAGGACCAGGTTCTGTTATAGACCTCTTACAGAGAGAGAGGACCAGGTTCTGTTATAGACCTCTTACAGAGAGAGGACCAGGTTCTGTTATAGACCTCTTACAGAGAGAGGACCAGGTTCTGTTATAGACCTCTTACAGAGAGAGAGGACCAGGTTCTGTTATAGACCTCTTACAGAGAGAGAGGACCAGGTTCTGTTATAGACCTCTTACAGAGAGAGGACCAGGTTCAGTTATAGACCTCTTACAGAGAGAGAGGACCAGGTTCTGTTATAGACCTCTTACAGAGAGAGAGGACCAGGTTCTGTTATAGACCTCTTACAGAGAGAGGACCAGGTTCAGTTATAGACCTCTTACAGAGAGAGAGGACCAGGTTCTGTTATAGACCTCTTACAGAGAGAGAGGACCAGGTTCTGTTATAGACCTCTTACAGAGAGAGAGGACCAGGTTCTGTTATAGACCTCTTACAGAGAGAGAGGACCAGGTTCTGTTATAGACCTCTTACAGAGAGAGAGGACCAGGTTCTGTTATAGACCTCTTACAGAGAGAGAGGACCAGGTTCTGTTATAGACCTCTTACAGAGAGAGAGGACCAGGTTCTGTTATAGACCTCTTACAGAGAGAGAGGACCAGGTTCTGTTATAGACCTCTTACAGAGAGAGAGGACCAGGTTCTGTTATAGACCTCTTACAGAGAGAGAGGACCAGGTTCTGTTATAGACCTCTTACAGAGAGAGGACCAGGTTCTGTTATAGACCTCTTACAGAGAGAGGACCAGGTTCTGTTATAGACCTCTTACAGAGAGAGAGGACCAGGTTCTGTTATAGACCTCTTACAGAGAGAGAGGACCAGGTTCTGTTATAGACCTCTTACAGAGAGAGGACCAGGTTCTGTTATAGACCTCTTACAGAGAGAGAGGACCAGGTTCTGTTATAGACCTCTTACAGAGAGAGAACCAGGTTCTGTTATAGACCTCTTACAGAGAGAGAGGACCAGGTTCTGTTATAGACCTCTTACAGAGAGAGGACCAGGTTCTGTTATAGACCTCTTACAGAGAGAGGACCAGGTTCTGTTATAGACCTCTTACAGAGAGAGAGGACCAGGTTCTGTTATAGACCTCTTACAGAGAGAGGACCAGGTTCTGTTATAGACCTCTTACAGAGAGAGGACCAGGTTCTGTTATAGACCTCTTACAGAGAGAGAGGACCAGGTTCTGTTATAGACCTCTTACAGAGAGAGAGGACCAGGTTCTGTTATAGACCTCTTACAGAGAGAGGACCAGGTTCTGTTATAGACCTCTTACAGAGAGAGGACCAGGTTCTGTTATAGACCTCTTACAGAGAGAGAGGACCAGGTTCTGTTATAGACCTCTTACAGAGAGAGAGGACCAGGTTCTGTTATAGACCTCTTACAGAGAGAGAGGACCAGGTTCTGTTATAGACCTCTTACAGAGAGAGGACCAGGTTCTGTTATAGACCTCTTACAGAGAGAGAGGACCAGGTTCTGTTATAGACCTCTTACAGAGAGAGAGGACCAGGTTCTGTTATAGACCTCTTACAGAGAGAGGGACCAGGTTCTGTTATAGACCTCTTACAGAGAGAGAGGACCAGGTTCTGTTATAGACCTCTTACAGAGAGAGAGGACCAGGTTCTGTTATAGACCTCTTACAGAGAGAGGACCAGGTTCTGTTATAGACCTCTTACAGAGAGAGGACCAGGTTCTGTTATAGACCTCTTACAGAGAGAGAGGACCAGGTTCTGTTATAGACCTCTTACAGAGAGAGAGGACCAGGTTCTGTTATAGACCTCTTACAGAGAGAGAGGACCAGGTTCTGTTATAGACCTCTTACAGAGAGAGAGGACCAGGTTCTGTTATAGACCTCTTACAGAGAGAGAGGACCAGGTTCTGTTATAGACCTCTTACAGAGAGAGGACCAGGTTCTGTTATAGACCTCTTACAGAGAGAGAGGACCAGGTTCTGTTATAGACCTCTTACAGAGAGAGAGGACCAGGTTCTGTTATAGACCTCTTACAGAGAGAGAGGACCAGGTTCTGTTATAGACCTCTTACAGAGAGAGGACCAGGTTCTGTTATAGACCTCTTACAGAGAGAGAGGACCAGGTTCTGTTATAGACCTCTTACAGAGAGAGAGGACCAGGTTCTGTTATAGACCTCTTACAGAGAGAGAGGACCAGGTTCTGTTATATACCTCTTACAGAGAGAGGACCAGGTTCTGTTATAGACCTCTTACAGAGAGAGAGGACCAGGTTCTGTTATAGACCTCTTACAGAGAGAGAGGACCAGGTTCTGTTATAGACCTCTTACAGAGAGAGAGGACCAGGTTCTGTTATAGACCTCTTACAGAGAGAGAGGACCAGGTTCTGTTATAGACCTCTTACGAGAGAGAGGACCAGGTTCTGTTATAGACCTCTTACAGAGAGAGAGGACCAGGTTCTGTTATAGACCTCTTACAGAGAGAGGACCAGGTTCTGTTATAGACCTCTTACAGAGAGAGGACCAGGTTCTGTTATAGACCTCTTACAGAGAGAGGACCAGGTTCTGTTATAGACCTCTTACAGAGAGAGAGGACCAGGTTCTGTTATAGACCTCTTACAGAGAGAGGGACCAGGTTCTGTTATAGACCTCTTACAGAGAGAGGACCAGGTTCTGTTATAGACCTCTTACAGAGAGAGAGGACCAGGTTCTGTTATAGACCTCTTACAGAGAGAGAGGACCAGGTTCTGTTATAGACCTCTTACAGAGAGAGAGGACCAGGTTCTGTTATAGACCTCTTACAGAGAGAGAGGACCAGGTTCTGTTATAGACCTCTTACAGAGAGAGAGGACCAGGTTCTGTTATAGACCTCTTACAGAGAGAGAGGACCAGGTTCTGTTATAGACCTCTTACAGAGAGAGAGGACCAGGTTCTGTTATAGACCTCTTACAGAGAGAGGACCAGGTTCTGTTATAGACCTCTTACAGAGAGAGAGGACCAGGTTCTGTTATAGACCTCTTACAGAGAGAGGACCAGGTTCTGTTATAGACCTCTTACAGAGAGAGAGGACCAGGTTCTGTTATAGACCTCTTACAGAGAGAGGACCAGGTTCTGTTATAGACCTCTTACAGAGAGAGAGGACCAGGTTCTGTTATAGACCTCTTACAGAGAGAGAGGACCAGGTTCTGTTATAGACCTCTTACAGAGAGAGAGGACCAGGTTCTGTTATAGACCTCTTACAGAGAGAGAGGACCAGGTTCTGTTATAGACCTCTTACAGAGAGAGAGGACCAGGTTCTGTTATAGACCTCTTACAGAGAGAGGACCAGGTTCTGTTATAGACCTCTTGTTCTGTTATAGACCTCTTACAGAGAGAGAGAGGACCAGGTTCTGTTATAGACCTCTTACAGAGAGAGGACCAGGTTCTGTTATAGACCTCTTACAGAGAGAGAGGACCAGGTTCTGTTATAGACCTCTTACAGAGAGAGAGGACCAGGTTCTGTTATAGACCTCTTACAGAGAGAGAGGACCAGGTTCTGTTATAGACCTCTTACAGAGAGAGAGGACCAGGTTCTGTTATAGACCTCTTACAGAGAGAGGACCAGGTTCTGTTATAGACCTCTTACAGAGAGAGAGGACCAGGTTCTGTTATAGACCTCTTAGAGAGAGAGAGGACCAGGTTCTGTTATAGACCTCTTACAGAGAGAGAGGACCAGGTTCTGTTATAGACCTCTTACAGAGAGAGGACCAGGTTCTGTTATAGACCTCTTACAGAGAGAGAGGACCAGGTTCTGTTATAGACCTCTTGCAGAGAGAGGACCAGGTTCTGTTATAGACCTCTTACAGAGAGAGAGGACCAGGTTCTGTTATAGACCTCTTACAGAGAGAGAGGACCAGGTTCTGTTATAGACCTCTTACAGAGAGAGAGGACCAGGTTCTGTTATAGACCTCTTACAGAGAGAGGACCAGGTTCTGTTATAGACCTCTTACAGAGAGAGAGGACCAGGTTCTGTTATAGACCACTTATAGAGAGAGAGGACCAGGTTCTGTTATAGACCTCTTACAGAGAGAGAGGACCAGGTTCTGTTATAGACCTCTTACAGAGAGAGAGGACCAGGTTCTGTTATAGACCTCTTACAGAGAGAGGACCAGGTTCTGTTATAGACCTCTTACAGAGAGAGGACCAGGTTCTGTTATAGACCTCTTACAGAGAGAGGACCAGGTTCTGTTATAGACCTCTTACAGAGAGAGAGGACCAGGTTCTATTATAGACCTCTTACAGAGAGAGGACCAGGTTCTGTTATAGATCTCTTACAGAGAGAGGACCAGGTTCTATTATAGACCTCTTACAGAGAGAGGACCAGGTTCTGTTATAGATCTCTTACAGAGAGAGGACCAGGTTCTGTTATAGACCTCTTACAGAGAGAGGACCAGGTTCTGTTATAGATCTCTTACAGAGAGAGGACCAGGTTCTGTTATAGACCTCTTACAGAGAGAGGAGCAGGTTCTGTTATAGACCTCTTACAGAGAGAGAGGACCAGGTTCTGTTATAGACCTCTTACAGAGAGAGAGGACCAGGTTCTGTTATAGATCTCTTACAGAGAGAGGACCAGGTTCTATTATAGACCTCTTACAGAGAGAGGACCAGGTTCTGTTATAGACCTCTTACAGAGAGAGAGGACCAGGTTCTGTTATAGACCTCTTACAGAGAGAGAGGACCAGGTTCTGTTATAGACCTCTTACAGAGAGAGAGGACCAGGTTCTGTTATAGACCTCTTACAGAGAGAGGACCAGGTTCTGTTATAGACCTCTTACAGAGAGAGGACCAGGTTCTGTTATAGACCTCTTACAGAGAGAGGACCAGGTTCTGTTATAGACCTCTTACAGAGAGAGGACCAGGTTCTGTTATAGACCTCTTACAGAGAGAGGACCAGGTTCTGTTATAGACCTCTTACAGAGAGAGAGGACCAGGTTCTGTTATAGACCTCTTACAGAGAGAGAGGACCAGGTTCTGTTATAGACCTCTTACAGAGAGAGAGGACCAGGTTCTGTTATAGACCTCTTACAGAGAGAGGACCAGGTTCTGTTATAGACCTCTTACAGAGAGAGGACCAGATTCTGTTATAGACCTCTTACAGAGAGAGAGGACCAGGTTCTGTTATAGACCTCTTACAGAGAGAGAGGACCAGATTCTGTTATAGACCTCTTACAGAGAGAGAGGACCAGGTTCTGTTATAGACCTCTTACAGAGAGAGAGGACCAGGTTCTGTTATAGACCTCTTACAGAGAGAGGACCAGGTTCTGTTATAGACCTCTTACAGAGAGAGGACCAGGTTCTGTTATAGACCTCTTACAGAGAGAGAGGACCAGGTTCTGTTATAGACCTCTTACAGAGAGAGGACCAGGTTCTGTTATAGACCTCTTACAGAGAGAGAGGACCAGGTTCTGTTATAGACCTCTTACAGAGAGAGGACCAGGTTCTGTTATAGACCTCTTACAGAGAGAGAGGACCAGGTTCTGTTATAGACCTCTTACAGAGAGAGGCCCAGGTTCTGTTATAGACCTCTTACAGAGAGAGGACCAGGTTCTGTTATAGACCTCTTACAGAGAGAGGACCAGGTTCTGTTATAGACCTCTTACAGAGAGAGAGGACCAGGTTCTGTTATAGACCTCTTACAGAGAGAGAGGACCAGGTTCTGTTATAGACCTCTTACAGAGAGAGAGGACCAGGTTCTGTTATAGACCTCTTACAGAGAGAGGACCAGGTTCTGTTATAGACCTCTTACAGAGAGAGAGGACCAGGTTCTGTTATAGACCTCTTACAGAGAGAGGACCAGGTTCTGTTATAGACCTCTTACAGAGAGAGAGGACCAGGTTCTGTTATAGACCTCTTACAGAGAGAGAGGACCAGGTTCTGTTATAGACCTCTTACAGAGAGAGAGGACCAGGTTCTGTTATAGACCTCTTACAGAGAGAGGACCAGGTTCTGTTATAGACCTCTTACAGAGAGAGAGGACCAGGTTCTGTTATAGACCTCTTACAGAGAGAGGACCAGGTTCTGTTATAGACCTCTTACAGAGAGAGAGGACCAGGTTCTGTTATAGACCTCTTACAGAGAGAGAGGACCAGGTTCTGTTATAGACCTCTTACAGAGAGAGAGGACCAGGTTCTGTTATAGACCTCTTACAGAGAGAGAGGACCAGGTTCTGTTATAGACCTCTTACAGAGAGAGAGGACCAGGTTCTGTTATAGACCTCTTACAGAGAGAGGACCAGGTTCTGTTATAGACCTCTTACAGAGAGAGAGGACCAGGTTCTGTTATAGACCTCTTACAGAGAGAGGACCAGGTTCTGTTATAGACCTCTTACAGAGAGAGGACCAGGTTCTGTTATAGACCTCTTACAGAGAGAGGACCAGGTTCTGTTATAGACCTCTTACAGAGAGAGGACCAGGTTCTGTTATAGACCTCTTACAGAGAGAGAGGACCAGGTTCTGTTATAGACCTCTTACAGAGAGAGAGGACCAGGTTCTGTTATAGACCTCTTACAGAGAGAGGACCAGGTTCTGTTATAGACCTCTTACAGAGAGAGGACCAGGTTCTGTTATAGACCTCTTACAGAGAGAGGACCAGGTTCTGTTATAGACCTCTTACAGAGAGAGAGGACCAGGTTCTGTTATAGACCTCTTACAGAGAGAGGACCAGGTTCTGTTATAGACCTCTTACAGAGAGAGGACCAGGTTCTGTTATAGACCTCTTACAGAGAGAGAGGACCAGGTTCTGTTATAGACCTCTTACAGAGAGAGAGGACCAGGTTCTGTTATAGACCTCTTACAGAGAGAGGACCAGGTTCTGTTATAGACCTCTTACAGAGAGAGGACCAGGTTCTGTTATAGACCTCTTACAGAGAGAGGACCAGGTTCTGTTATAGACCTCTTACAGAGAGAGAGGACCAGGTTCTGTTATAGACCTCTTACAGAGAGAGGACCAGGTTCTGTTATAGACCTCTTACAGAGAGAGAGGACCAGGTTCTGTTATAGACCTCTTACAGAGAGAGGACCAGGTTCTGTTATAGACCTCTTACAGAGAGAGAGGACCAGGTTCTGTTATAGACCTCTTACAGAGAGAGGACCAGGTTCTGTTATAGACCTCTTACAGAGAGAGGACCAGGTTCTGTTATAGACCTCTTACAGAGAGAGAGGACCAGGTTCTGTTATAGACCTCTTACAGAGAGAGGACCAGGTTCTGTTATAGACCTCTTACAGAGAGAGAGGACCAGGTTCTGTTATAGACCTCTTACAGAGAGAGGACCAGGTTCTGTTATAGACCTCTTACAGAGAGAGGACCAGGTTCTGTTATAGACCTCTTACAGAGAGAGAGGACCAGGTTCTGTTATAGACCTCTTACAGAGAGAGGACCAGGTTCTGTTATAGACCTCTTACAGAGAGAGGACCAGGTTCTGTTATAGACCTCTTACAGAGAGAGAGGACCAGGTTCTGTTATAGACCTCTTACAGAGAGAGAGGACCAGGTTCTGTTATAGACCTCTTACAGAGAGAGGACCAGGTTCTGTTATAGACCTCTTACAGAGAGAGAGGACCAGGTTCTGTTATAGACCTCTTACAGAGAGAGAGGACCAGGTTCTGTTATAGACCTCTTACAGAGAGAGGACCAGGTTCTGTTATAGACCTCTTACAGAGAGAGAGGACCAGGTTCTGTTATAGACCTCTTACAGAGAGAGGACCAGGTTCTGTTATAGACCTCTTACAGAGAGAGAGGACCAGGTTCTGTTATAGACCTCTTACAGAGAGAGGACCAGGTTCTGTTATAGACCTCTTACAGAGAGAGAGGACCAGGTTCTGTTATAGACCTCTTACAGAGAGAGGACCAGGTTCTGTTATAGACCTCTTACAGAGAGAGAGGACCAGGTTCTGTTATAGACCTCTTACAGAGAGAGGACCAGGTTCTGTTATAGACCTCTTATAGAGAGAGAGGACCAGGTTCTGTTATAGACCTCTTACAGAGAGAGGGGACCAGGTTCTGTTATAGACATCTTACAGAGAGAGAGGACCAGGTTCTGTTATAGACCTCTTACAGAGAGAGGACCAGGTTCTGTTATAGACCTCTTACAGAGAGAGAGGACCAGGTTCTGTTATAGACCTCTTACAGAGAGAGAGGACCAGGTTCTGTTATAGACCTCTTACAGAGAGAGGACCAGGTTCTGTTATAGACCTCTTACAGAGAGAGGACCAGGTTCTGTTATAGACCTCTTACAGAGAGAGAGGACCAGGTTCTGTTATAGACCTCTTACAGAGAGAGAGGACCAGGTTCTGTTATAGACCTCTTACAGAGAGAGAGGACCAGGTTCTGTTATAGACCTCTTACAGAGAGAGAGGACCAGGTTCTGTTATAGACCTCTTACAGAGAGAGGACCAGGTTCTGTTATAGACCTCTTACAGAGAGAGAGGACCAGGTTCTGTTATAGACCTCTTACAGAGAGAGGACCAGGTTCTGTTATAGACCTCTTACAGAGAGAGGACCAGGTTCTGTTATAGACCTCTTACAGAGAGAGAGGACCAGGTTCTGTTATAGACCTCTTACAGAGAGAGAGGACCAGGTTCTGTTATAGACCTCTTACAGAGAGAGGACCAGGTTCTGTTATAGACCTCTTACAGAGAGAGGACCAGGTTCTGTTATAGACCTCTTACAGAGAGAGGACCAGGTTCTGTTATAGACATCTTACAGAGAGAGAGGACCAGGTTCTGTTATAGACCTCTTACAGAGAGAGAGGACCAGGTTCTGTTATAGACCTCTTACAGAGAGAGAGGACCAGGTTCTGTTATAGACCTCTTACAGAGAGAGAGGACCAGGTTCTGTTATAGACCTCTTACAGAGAGAGAGGACCAGGTTCTGTTATAGACCTCTTACAGAGAGAGGACCAGGTTCTGTTATAGACCTCTTACAGAGAGAGGACCAGGTTCTGTTATAGACCTCTTACAGAGAGAGAGGACCAGGTTCTGTTATAGACCTCTTACAGAGAGAGAGGACCAGGTTCTGTTATAGACCTCTTACAGAGAGAGAGGACCAGGTTCTGTTATAGACCTCTTACAGAGAGAGGACCAGGTTCTGTTATAGACCTCTTACATAGAGAGGACCAGGTTCTGTTATAGACCTCTTACAGAGAGAGAGGACCAGGTTCTGTTATAGACCTCTTACAGAGAGAGAGGACCAGTTTCTGTTATAGACCTCTTACAGAGAGAGAGGACCAGGTTCTGTTATAGACCTCTTACAGAGAGAGGACCAGGTTCTGTTATAGACCTCTTACAGAGAGAGAGGACCAGGTTCTGTTATAGACCTCTTACAGAGAGAGACCAGGTTCTGTTATAGACCTCTTACAGAGAGAGAGGACCAGGTTCTGTTATAGACCTCTTACAGAGAGAGGACCAGGTTCTGTTATAGATAATGTGATACAGCCGTGAGGAGTGCGGTGCCTGGCAGCGTGCCAATCAGGAGATGAGGTGCAGCTGTGTTGAGTGACAGGGGGTGAAAGGGTGCTGACCATATATGGGCGTGAGGCTTCCGTGGTGGATGGAAGGGAGGATGAAGAGGAGTGAGGAGGGTGTGTGGTGAATGTGAAGGGGGGATGAGGAGGAGTGAGGAGGGTGTGTGGTGAATGTGAAGGGAGGATGAAGAGGAGTGAGGAGGGTGTGTGGTGAATGTGAAGGGGGGATGAAGAGGAGTGAGGAGGGTGTGTGGTGAATGTGAAGGGGGGATGAGGAGGAGTGAAGAATGCTCTTGCTGTGATTATGACAGGACCCCCCCCCCCCCTCTACGGGCGCCTCCTGGCGGCCCAGGCTTGTCAGGGTTGGCCCGATGGAATCATCTGGCGGGAGATCCAGCTGCGCTCCTCTGGACCGTAGCCCTCCCAGTCGACCAGGTACTGGTAGCCGCGGCCGCGGCGCCGCACGCACAGCAACTGCCGGACAATGTAGGCCGGGTGGTCGTCGATGCCCAGCGGAGGGGGAGGCTCCGGAGCAGGGGGAGACAGGGGGCTGGAGACCACCGGCTTCAGCTGGGAGACATGGAAAGAGGGGTGAGTCCGCATATGGGAGGGGAGCTGGAGCCTGACGACAGAGGGGTTGATGAGGGACAGGAGATGGAGTCCTTCACATGCATTATGGAAGGCCATGGTTGGATGAAGTCAGTTGATGCTGTGTGAGCCAAGATGCTGCAGAAAATGATGGGTGCTGATAAAGTCTTGGATGCAAACTCCAAAGTAGACATTGAACGCCTGCCTCCCCCCAAGGTCTCTCTCATCCCACATGTACAGCGAGCCAACTTCATAGTCGCCTGCTACCAAAGAACAGAACAGCCAATATTCAAGAGGCCCAAAGCCTATGATCAAAGTATGGACTGGGAAGAACAATGGATGAGGAGGTGTTAGAACCTGTCTGGACGGTTGGACCCATCCTCTGTCCTTCTCTTGTTGAGGTACTGGCCCAGAAAGTGGAGTAAGAAGAGCAAGAAGCTTTGATTGATTGATTTATTGAAAACTTTATTAACAGATTGTAGAATGGGTACAATACAGTACAGCTCAATACACACAATTGTTAAGGGGATGCAGACCAGAGAAAGACTTTCGTCTTGTTTACATCAGGGTCCCCCATTTTCAATTCATCAGGACATATATGACATCCATGACATACAGATAGACAGTACTGCTACATCTATACATTTATGACATACCAGATTTGCAAATACAGTACTGTTTGTGCTACAAAAAGAGTCCAGAAAAGAGAGTATATACATTTGACATTGGGGGAGGTTGGGTAGGTGGGGTGGGGTTGGGTGGATTGGGGTGGGGGGGGGGGGTAAGGAGCTCTTGATAAGGAGGCAGATTACGCAAAAAATAACATGGATGAGGTGGAGGAAGAGATGGACTTTGACAATAGTTTTAGTGATGATGATGATTAGTAGTTTAGGGTACAAAATACAAATAGAAAAAAAGACTTGAATGTACTTTGAAGATGTACTGTTGTAAGTTACTTCTTTAAAAAGACTTTATTCTATGTCAGAAACTCAAACTATATTTTATTTGGTCTGTCTCAAAACAGCTTAGGCCATCTGTGTCTCAGGGCCTCAGAATACATTAATTTCACCTCCTGATAGGAAACTTCACATTTGACCTGATCAATGATTTTCTGTGTGTATTGTTCCTTTGAAGTTGTTTTCAACACAGTAGCTACTGTTGTCACAAGACTATGTCATCTCCTGTGGTCTGTCTAGCGATCTCAGCTGTGACTTAGGACTGTATGCAAATGAACCATGTGCTTCCTGTGAACACTCCCTGTCTCAGCTGTGCTGTTATTGACACAGCTCTGTCACCGGTCACAAGAAGATCTACAATAACCATCTAAGGATATGTATATTTGTCCCAAAAATATACTACAGTGTCTAAATGATGTGTTTCTTAAGAAGATACGAAAATAATTGGATCTAGAGTTGGTTATAGGGGGGGGAAAGGGTGGTTATTATAGGACTGGGTTAATAAAACAATAGCCTAGTTTTGTTTTCACCATCAGCCAACTCATATGTGCCAGAAGGACTATCCTCTCCCCGACAATGTACAACTCATACTTACCTGGCAAGGGAAATACCATGATCATGAAGGTGGTTCACCCATTTACATTTACATTTACATTTAGTCATTTAGCTGACGCTTTTATCCAAAGCGACTTACAAGTTCTGTACGACAAGCCATCAGGAAGGGCACAACTCTATCAGCTGAGCAACAATGTTCATCAAAGTGTTGAGTGCTACAGTGTAGGTTAGTTTATTAGGACAAGTGCATGACAGTACGGTTAGTTAGGGTTAGATTTTTTTTTTTTTTTTTTTTTCTTCTTTTTTTTTTTTTTTAATTCAGATAATGGTTGAAGAAGTGCGTCTTTAGTCGACGGCGAAAGATTGGACGTGATTCGGCTGTCCTAACTGGGGTGGGTAGTTCATTCCACCATTGTGGGGCAAGGACTGAGAATAGGCGACTTCTCTTTGATGACCCATGGCGAGGCTCAGCCATTGCACTCCGGCTGTGCTGACCTATGCGAATTTCTCAAATGTAGAAATCTCGATTGCATAATTTCTGGTAGTGGGGGACTGCGTTCGCGCTCTCCCCTGATATATTGTGAAAAATAAATCTAGCATTTGGCCGATAGAGGGAGCCAGAGCATGTTCCCTAAGACTCAGGCTGTTTACAGGCCACGCCGAACGACACAGGTCGTTAACACATTAACTGCCACGCTTATATCCATCGATGTTTGATCACTGCCAGCAGTGGCGTCGTTAGCCCTGGGCTTCCGGGGCTTTAGCCCCGGATGTTTTTCTCCTAGCCCCGGATCTAAAAAAAGAAATTAAAATTAAAAATTGTTTAATTTTTTTTTTTTTTTTTTAGATGTCAGCATCCCCATTGTCTGTGCTGAATGTTTGTTAGTGTTTGGTATTTTTTGTTGGTTTTTAGTACTTTTAAACATTTTTAGTAAGTAGTTTTCATTTGATCCTATAATTTTTTCATTCACCGATTTGTGGACTTTTTTTTTTTAGTGTCCTGAAAGGCGCCTTATAAATCAAATGCATTATTATTATTATTATTATCATCCAGGAGGGAAAAGACACTTTGGATAGTAGGGACTGCATCTCTGCCTGTCCTGACCAGGAAACACTTTGCAACTGTGATCTCCTCTGGCAGTAGTTGGATATTGTAATGTGTGGCGAGGGGTTGCAGCAATTCCACTGAGAGAAACTGGTCTGAGGCTGGATGACATGCCTGTATGCCTCTCATAAGTTGTTATCCAACTCATGAGAACCTGCTCTCAAGCTCTTGCAGCATTCTGTCGACGACTGGATAGAACAGTCTCTGTCTCAGCTGATCTCCTGAGCTGAGGTCTGAGCTTGTGCCACAAGATGACTCAACTACATACTCGTCCATCCTTTTCTGCTTCCTCCTTTGGCTGGTAGTATGTTCCTCAATCCAAAGGCCATTACATATGGCCTTTGTCCTGTCATACATGTCCACTGCCATCTCTGAGGTGCAGTAACCTTTGAGTGTGTCCTGCACTGTGCTTTTAAATAGTACAGATATTGAAGATGTGCACTTTAACGCAGCAGCACCTGGAGCCATCCATACCCATGTCCAGTGTCCTATAATAAGCTTTAATCGAACCTCGGATAGTCCGGTTGGTTTGGGGTGGTGTGAAAGCTCATTCACTCTTGCAAGTGAACCCTGCTGCGGTTCATTTGAGATGTGAATGCAAAGCGGACCAAAGGCAGGAAAAGACCCAAAAATCAAATTTTTTTTTATGAGAAGACTGAAACATATGTATATAATGAAACACACAATACAGTTTTTTTTTCGATTGCCTAAGCATGATTTTGAAAACGGGGCCCGGTGTTTCAAAACACACAATTAGCACAACCACACACACAATTATCAGAACACCTCAGATCCTTTGCTAAATTAAACACTTGTCAAAACCATACACTAATTTTGTTACCATATGAAACACACGTTTAATTCTGTTTGAACCAGTTACACACACTGCTGTGCTTAACCTAAAACACATTTAGCAATTCTACTTCTCAGTGATTAGAGTACTGTAAGTGAGGTACGCAGAGAATGTGCAAATATACAATAAATTCACCAAACACTACACAAGACCAATGCTGTAGACTGATGAAAATATTATTTATTTATCTACATATACCCAAATCAATGATGCAGACTGATGAAAAAAATAAAATGTTCTCTCCATATACCCAAATCAATGATGCAGACTGATGAAAATATAAATGTTCTCTCCATATAACCAAATCAGTCAACATTTCAACATGGAGAATCACAACAATACATGTCCCAGTTTTCATGCTACTATGTGCATAACACTGTAAGTTCAGCAAATATCAGACAAACATAAAATACTGTATCCAGTACAGGTTAAAATTACAGTAACAAAAAAAAATAATTGAAAAAATTTAAACAGAAAATACTAGACATTATCTCTTTGCCTAGCTGGATCTGGCAAGATAATTTTTTGTTGTGATTCTCCATGTTGACATGTTGACTGATTTGGGAAAATCAGTCTTGTGTAGTGTTTGGTGAATGTATTGTATATTTTCACGTTCTCTGTGTACAGTACTTCACTCTCCTTCCATTTTGGTTGAAGACAGGTGAACTCACCTGCTGCATTTTTATAGTGCTTAAACCTGATTGTGTATCTACAATTAAGCAATGGTGTGTTTGTGCATCTGATGGCTGTGTTTAACCAATTGGTTGTGTGGTAATTTGACATTCTGTGTCTAATGTAATCAGGGGTGTAGCTCCAGATTCTGGGCCCCATGAAAGAATGTAAGCGCGCGAGCGGAATTTTTTTTGGCAATTTTTTTATTGATGAAAACGCATAATATGGTTTTTACCTATACATTCGGATCAGCAGTTCAGCACCTGCACTGTTGGTGGGTGAGCCTAGTAAAGGATGTCGCATTGCGTTCATCTTCAATGAATGGACCAATGCAATAGTCTACCAAAGCCCCCCCTCTCTCTCTATATATCTCACACACACACACACACACACACACACACACACACACACACACACACACACACACACACACACACACACACACACACACACACACACACACACACACACACACACTCTTCAGAAACAAACATAGTATCAATGAGAGCATCAATAATACACCTGTGATGTCTAGTAAAAAAAAAAAAAAAAAAAAATGTGGGCCCCCCCCCAGTGCTGGGCCCTTGGAATCATCCTAAGCTACCCCCCCCCCCCAGCTACGCCCCTGAATGTAATGCAAGTGTGTTTAGTGTTTTGCAAATCACTGTGTGTATTGTTTTGCAAAAGGTAAGGCTGACATTGTAGGGGTGCAAATCTTGGCCTATATTTTGCTCCTTGAGTGTAAGGTTTTGATAATTGTGTTATACTTTTGATTTGAGTGTTTATGCAATTGAAGAAAACTGTAAAGACTAGAGATTAACTGTTTATTTATTTTGTACATAGGCTGTGCATATGTTTGTTTGTTTGTTTGTTTATTTGCTTATGTGTATGATTCTTAACTGTGTTTTTATTTTGTTATTGGTGTATATGTGTACATGTATGTACAGTATATGTATATATATTATATATATATATATATGTGTATATATATATATGTATATTTGTACTCCTGTTGGGGCTTCTTGGACCAGATCAATGTTTTATCTGGCTAAATAAATAAATAAATAAATAAGAAACTGATGATTTGGTCCTGTTAACTTTGAATTTTCTATGGGGACTGCCCGGATCCCTCTCATGGACCTGGACCTCACTTTGAGAACCTCTAATGATTCTAGTTATTCAGTATTCATCACTAATTACTCTAAAATTGCGTATTTCTGTGTTAAAAAAAAATTAAAAATAAAGGGGGGGGGGGGGGGGGGCTGACCCCGCCCTCCACCCCCCCGGGCTGAAGCCCCCAATGTTTTCTAACCCTAAAAACGCCCCTGACTGCCAGCACTGTAAGTCTATGGAGATGTTCGCCTTCTTTGCAGGGCTATAACTTTTTTAATTGTATTGCTAAATTGACATTACTATGGCCCATTCAACATAGATTATCTATCGTTCAGGATGTAGGAACGTTTGACTTTTTCACACATTCATACGAAAATACCGTCTAGAGTATAAATATGTTTTTATCGTTTTCTGCAGTAATTCCTAGAACGTGAGATATAGGCATAAATGCATATATTAGATTATCAAATGCCGTTTGATACCGATCGACGCTATATTAAAAATTTCAACTGTACATGGTGCTAAACGTTATGACTGATCATGCGCGGGGGGGGGGTCGTTTATAATTCCATGATCGTCGTTAAATGCTTCATGTAGTATGGGTGATATATAGATCAGAGCAGTTTGTATGGATAATAATAATCAAAAACGCTGAAACTCACGACAGCTTCCTCTTAGCGATGGGGGATGATACTGGAGCAAACAGATCCCAGTTATGTGATGGGGATTGAGGCGATCCATTTCCGGTTTGTATAATACTAATATACGCCCAAATCATGTCGATTATTGAGTTATGGAAACAATCCATATCCACGGTGTGTGTCTTGAGTCCCGCGACGATAAACGAGTGGCCGGACGGATTTAGGAGACGGACCGAGCTCCAACGAGCATATCCGGTTTGGCAACTCGCCGATCAGCCACCAGGTGGCAGTATTGAAGCGTTGCAGAGTTGTGCTGGCTCAGACAGCATCTGACAAGGCTCTGTGAGTGAAATATGAATACCATGGCGAAAATATTAAATATGATCAGAATAACGTTGTACGCCGTGATCTGGCAGAATTCGCATGAACTTGAAACCCGTTGTATGACGTTTCTGGCGGAGAAAGTGTTAATGCTTTCAACTGTAATGTATAGAGCAATGTCAAACTGGAACAGCCTAACACTGTATTTAACCCAGATTACAAGTAAGATCAGTTTTAAAAAGAAATTAAGAACAGCAATTATTCAGAAAGAAATGAGTTTGGACTACATATGATGTGACTTTCGTTAAGGTGATGGCTGACTATAATTGTGGTGCTTAACTATGTTATTGTGGTGAGATAATTTATATTCTCTACTATATTCTTATATATATACTTTTAATTTCAATCGTTTTAATTGATAATTGCAACTGTGTGAATGTACATCAGTCATCAACGGTTAAGTGTGAAGAACTTGCACTATTCTTTAACAACAAAATAACCTTGATCAGGGCCAGCATTACTCATGATGGAAATAAAGCTGATTGCAGCAAACCGTGCAATGTAACCATGAGAAGTTTCACATGCATCACATTAGATGTACTCTGCAAAACTGTCTCAGAATGTAACTCCTCCACCTCAGACATTGACCCTATACCTACAGCTTTCTTCAAACAGGTGTTTAATAGTGTTTCAAGCCCTGTGCTAGATATCATAAACACTTCCCTTAGAACTGGTATTTTCCCAGATGCCTTTAAAACAGCAGTTGTAAAGCCATTACTAAAAAAAACTAACTTGGATAGTAATGAAATGGCAAATTATCGTCCAATATCCAACCTACCATTCATTAGCAAAGTACTTGAAAAGATCGTTTCAGTTCAAATAAATTCCTTTCTTGAAGAAAACAACATCTTAGAAGAATTTCAGTCGGGAATCAGAAAATATCATAGCACTGAAACTGCCCTCACCAAAATAATCAGTGACCTCAGGCTAAACTCTGACGAGAATAAGATCTCCATCCTTGTCCTGCTAGATCTCAGTGCAGCATTTGATACAATCGATCACGATATTCTAATCGATCGTCTTGAAAACCTTGTCGGTTTCTCAGAACATGTGCTAAGCTGGTTCAAAACATACATCAGAGGGAGGAAATTCTATGTTAGACTAGGAGAGCACATGTCTGATATATACGACAACAACTATGGAGTTGCACAAGGGAGTTGCTTAGGTCCTTTACTCTTCTCCCTTTACATGTTACCGCTGGGTGATATTCATCAGAGAACATAATGTAGATTTCCATAGCTATGCGGATGATACACAACTGTACATATCTGCTGAACCAAATGATACAGCGATTAGCTCCATTACAGACTGCTTACTGGCAATAAATAAATGGATGAGTAAGAACTTCCTGAAACTAAATGAGAACAAAACTGAAATTCTAATTATCTGCCCCAAAACTAAAAAAGAAACGTTTATAAAGAACCTAGGAGGACTAACCCCTTGGATCAAATCTGAGGTCACTAGTCTCGGGGTTATCATAGATTCAGAACTGAACTTCAATTCTCATATTAGCAAAGTAACGAAAACATCGTTCTTCCATCTCAGAAATATAGCAAAAGTACGACCATTTATTAATCAGAACGATGCTGAGAAGCTAATTCATGCATTCATATCTAGCCGGTTAGACTACTGTAATGCACTTTTCACAGGTCTCCCTAAGAAAACCACAGAGAGGCTTCAGCTAATCCAAAACTCTGCAGCCCGACTGCTAACTAGAACCAAAAGGAGAGAGCACATTAGTCCAGTCTTAGCTGCTTTACACTGGCTTCCTGTAACATTTAGAATTGACTTTAAGGTCCTTCTCCTTACATACAAAGCTCTAAATGGACAGGGACATAGCTACATCACCAACACTCTAATAAATTACACGCCAGCAAGAACACTGTGATCATCAGCTGCTGGACTACTAGATGCTCCCATAAACAGGCAAAAGAGGATCGGTAATGCAGCCTTTATCAACTATGCCCCAAAACTGTGGAACAAACTACCCCAAAACATCAGGGAAGCCAACTCGCTAGACATCTTCAAAAGACAGCTTAAAACCTATCTCTTTGCTCAGGCATTTCAATGACTTACCTGCACTATTCTTACCCTGCCTACTTTTCTATGCTAATTTTATCTTATTTTACACTGCCTATCAAATTCATGTGTCGGTTATCACACTTTTTACTTCTTACTGATGACTATTTTTAAACTGAATCATTTTAAACTATTTTTCACACTTTTTACTGTAACCTTGCTATTTACATTTTTTACTGTTGTTGTCCGTTCTATTTTATAATTTTTAGACTATTTTTAAACTTAATCATTTTAAACTACTTTATTATTTGTATTACTGAATAGAGAGCCTATTAGGATGCTAGATCCTAATGTGAAACACTGTGATTTACCATACCTTGCTATGCTCGCTCATGCCTGTATTTTTACTGTTGTGAAACACTTTGAACTGCAACCTCTGTATGAAAAGTGCTATAGAAATAAAGTTATTATTATATTATTATCATGTGATGGTTATATTTTATTGTGTCTTTTGTGTGGACCGAATGAAAATGTGTTTCTAGGGCAGCGACTAATGAGGATCCTAAATAAACATAAACATCAACATACATTTCTGTACATAAATGGATTCCTTTGGTTTCTTTGTATTTAATATAATGCATTTCATTGTTCTTTCTGTGTCTATTGACCCTTTTCATTATCTTACCCTATTGTCAGTCAGCTTTATTGTCACTTCTCGTAATGTGCAAGAGATACAGAGAAATTAAAGTTGAATCTTCTCTCATGTTATGCACTACTTATTGACTCCAGTGAATATCTACTCATTGGTATAATAAGTCAGATGATCAGCCAGAGAGAAACTTAATTTTACAAAACATAGCAATTTTATGCATGGACCCATTGACCATAATTATTCACACAGTGGTCATTTTGCTCTTAAGTCATGCTCAGGTTGGGAACAAGAAGGAGAAGAAGTGTTTATTTGTCATGCAGCAACACACACATGTAAGATGGGCGACACACAGGAACACACACATGCATTGGGTTGCCAATTAAATGCCTCTCTGTGCCCATGCTTCCGCCCAAGGGCAGCCGGGAGCAGACATGGGCTGCGGCGTGGGAAACCCTTGCGAGCACCGGGAGAACATGCAAACTCCACACAGCAAGGCTACCTGGCAACCTGGCAACCCGGCAACCTGGTCCCCAAGCCGTAATGGAACCCAGGACCTTCTTGCCGTGAGGCGACAGTGTGTTAACCACTACATCACCAGGTGGAAAGGAATCTCAACCTGAGCTTGACATTAGAGCAAAATGGCCACCATGTGAATTGAAACAGCCAGGCCTGTATACGTCCACTCTGCATCACCTCTATCCTATCTCTATCAGCTGTTGTGGACAGTAGCCTGATCCAAAAGTGTTTATTAAGAGTCAATTGGCATGTCTTCACCCATTCCCAGTATGAACACGAGGGGACTGTAATGAAATGACATGTTTTCAGTTTGAGGACATTGGTCGTGGAGTTACCTACGTGCAGTTAGCTTGATTGTCCAGCTGGTGGAGCCAGAGCTCCTTGTGTATCTGCAACGTGAGAGAACAGAACAGAAAAACAGGGAGAGATTGGATCGTAAAGTCAACTTGATGTCACCCGCTGATCGTTCGGTTAAGGTTATTCGTGTTCTTTGTCTATATGATTCAGATTCGTAGAAAATATATGCAACTCTTCCTCTTTTAGGTGTTTTTGAGTTTTGATATTTAGCTCGTATCCTATTGGAGGGTGGCTGCCACGTGACGAGGATGTCTTGGGAAGTATACTTGAATAGCGTTACATTGTTCTTAAATAATTCCTCTACGGTTACATTTGTATAAATGTAGACATATCCATATTATATCGGTCGCTACACGCATGTGGCCTGAGAGTATTTATCTTATATATAAAAAATATATATTTAAAAATGGAGTTATGAGGTTTTGTCCCGCCAGCAGCGATATCGTATATGTCACAAATGTAACAGTACTAAATACCGGCTGTATGTCATGTATGTCCCTATGCCATAAATGTCATGTATGTTGTGTATGTCATACATGTCACTATGAATTGAAAATGGGGGACCCTGATGTAAACAAGACGAACGTCTTTCTCTGGTCTGCATCCCCTTAACAATTGTGTGTATTGAGCCGTACTATATTGTACCCATTCTGCAATCTGTTAATAAAGTTTTCATTCATTCATTCATTCATTACACGTCAAGAGATATTATTATGCATCATCTCTGCATAAACCCACGACCGAGAGTGAGTTGTCTGGAAATGACGTCACTCCGCCTGAGAGGTGTTCGATCTGATCGCCCGCGATTACTTTTAAATTTTCAGCAAAAAGATTATTCCAATTAAACAATTTTTGGAGCAGTTAACAACTGCGCATATTGTCAAAAATCAAGTCATTCCTCTCCCCCACTGATGCAGTTTTAAGTTTGTTTATTATTTGACATAATAAAATACAGAATACTTTATGATGAAATGCTTGTTTCTGTATGAGCCCCTGAGAGTGTGCTACATACAGTGAGCCCACAGTTTATATACTGGTACCTTTTAATCCAATCAGAACAAAGTGAGTGGGCCAATACACAAAATACCCAATATGCCACACATGGTAACAATTGATCAGCCAAATGTTATGATGGCAATATATAAAAAGCTGTCAAATATATGTAACATGTTGACATACATTTTCATGATCAATCACCTCTAATATGAAACACCAATACACCATCTTCCTGACTGCTATTATGGAAAAATCACGTGTTCTTCCTTGTGCAATATTTTAGACAGGGTACATTTTCAGAAAATCATAACCCTGAAGGCATTTCGTGTTTATTTTTGGTACACAACATTTCTAGGGGTATTAAGGGGTGCTGAATCCAAATCTGCTGTATACCAAGCTCAAACATTTCAAATAAGGCCTCAAAATTGAGAAATCCAACATGGCCGCCAGCGCCAGGCTGAAGTCTATTTAAGTGCATCATATCTTTTTGACTAAACAAGGTAGAAACATGAATGAAATGTGTTTTTATATGTTTGCATACATGAGGAATTTAAAATCATATCCTGATTTTAGATCAGTTGTGAAAATGTTGCTTGAAACTCATATTTATAGCAGAAACGGTGGTCGTTATTGATGCATAACTCATCAACCAAATAAGAAAGAAAAGCAGAATGATCTCAGGCCATGGATTTATTCATCAAACTATTTTCTCTTGATTTCTTTTTAATCAACATGCCATTTATGCAAATTAGATAGACCTTAATATGCGTACAGTAGCTTAGGTACAGTAATTTATTGTCAGTCATCAATCATATTGTGGTGTCGCAGGTGTCTTGCAGTTGCATGATTCATCCAATGCCACTTTTCCTGAATAGAATAGAATAGAATAAAATAAAATAAAAAGATTATTTTACCATATCAATATAAGTGAATGATTGATTGATTGAATTTGATTGATTGAATACTTTATTTTGACACAATCGTAGGACACGCATTTGAAAAACAAACAATAACAGTGTCAACACGCTGGTCAAAAATGGATAAAACACAATAAAGCCAAGGCTTGTTTCCATTGTGGTCCATACATGGAACATAAAAGGCACAAAAACACAAATGGACATGTACACTAGACAGGACACATCCTAAAAATAAGTACAATAACACCTAACCTGAAAACTCATACAGTCAACTAATGTTAAAAGAAAATCCGCAAACCCTTAAAAGCAAATCATGACAAGGAGAGATAAAAGTCAAGTTATGATAAATGATAAATGATGACCAGGTCCGTGGAACTTCCTCTTGTGGCGTGTTTGTGGACATCTCCTACTTTATTAAAATAATTTACTAGGTACTTGGGGACCGTTTCTTTCAGTACTTTAAAAACCGGTAGCATTTTAAGCTGGTGTACCCTTTCCTCAACCCTAAGCCATCCCAGACTGTGGGATGGCGTTAGGTGAGTCCTAAAGTGAAGGTTGTGCAGGAGTCTCACTAGTTTGTTTTGGGAGGTCTGGAGCTTTGTCTTCATTTGTTTGGATATGTTGCTGTACCATGAAGTGCAAGCATAGTCAAAGTGACATTGGACGAGGGCAAGTGAACTCCCTGCAGGCTTTAGGCATGGGTGGCAGAGAGAGTAGCCGTGGCACTAGCTGTCCTTCCTTGTGTATCCACCCCATTTCATCAACAGGAGGAAGATCAGGGTGTGGCAGGTGAGCTTGGTTCCAGATGCTTGCTTGATAGTGTGAGCGCATGATGTGGAACTTCACTGCATCCGAGGTTGGTGGCAGAGTCTCTTGTGGACGGCCTTTGCAGAATAACTTGACTCTTGCTTTGTTGCACGTATCCACCTCAGGCACACCATAGATCTTGCAGATGAATCTCTCTGTTGATGTCACAAGATCTTCTGTGAAAGGGCCCTTCCCAAGGCCAGCAAGATCAGTGTGATGGTGCTCGAACACCTGCCAGGCTGTTTTCTTTCCGTGACCACTGAACTGGGACACACTGTCACATCCGGTGAGGACATGGAAGGCAAGGATTGTGTCCAATTGATCATCAGATAGTAGCTTTCTAATGTCATGTACTGGAAAATATTTTGGATCCTTCGATGTCCCAGCTTTCATGTAGAGATGCGTACATCGGATTCTGTCATAGTGAGCCAAGAGTAGAAGCAGCACATCTGTGACACGACGATTGTTTCCATTGGAGCCTGGATGCAGTGTAAAATCATCGTGTATCAGCTTCCTCATGGTCAGCACTCAGAGAGGAGACTTCAAGATCTGGATCTGTTGACTTGACAGTTGTCGCTTCAGCAAACCTCTCTGATACTACAACTACAGGTTCATCATCCGGGGCTGTGTTCTATCAGGTGGTTTGAGAGTAGTTGAGCGAGATCTGATTTGTTGTCTTCAAGGGCCATGAAGCTCGACCAATCGGCAGGAAGTGGAACAGACTTGTTTTTGATTTCACGACGTACTGGTCTGTGGCGTTGTTTGCGTTTCACCCTTGTGCCTGTTTTGATGGATTGGTCATGGTATCTGTCAAAGACGACATCTACCCTCTGGTATTTTGCTCCCATCTTCAACACGGTGTCAGTGAACTTGTTGGCATAGTCACCAAATGTTGTAGTGTCAGGTGGCTTTCCGAGTGCCATTACCAGAGCTTGGCCATCAATGACCAGGCAGCTGGGTCCCTGAAGGGTAAGATCTGCAGGGGTTTTAACTTGTTTCGTCAGTATATTTGCTAACACAGACTTGTTGGTGGAATGTAGACTCCCGTTAGTTGTGGCCAGAGATGGCGGGATGGGCATGAGCTCATGCTGGAGGATATTGTCAAGGTTTACCTTACAACCTGCTCTGTAAGCTGTGATGAGCCTTTGTAGAATCTGCAAAGGATCCATCACAGCAATTTTTTTTGAAAATAATAATACCTGGGAAATTATTCATAGTTACAATTATATTTTCACTATCTATATCACTATTCTATATGATATATAAATCTGAATATGGCATCGGATCCTCCATGTAGGAAAACTTACAAAAGCACATTTAATTCAAGTTTGTACCTTGTGTAGTCACACTTAACTCATTAAGCCCCACCATTTATTTTTTGAAAATTCGCCTAAAACAGCATGCTTACATTAAAATGCTTATATATCCAGATTTATAAGAGCTACTTGCATAACCTTGGTACCTGAATAAAGCTAAGACTTGGGGGATTCCAATGTTGGTGTCCAACACTGTACAGTTATTACCAAATTGCTGTAGTATTCCTGCAAACACTGAAGAAATGTATTTCTTTTTATATCCTCTCCTATACAAAGATTACAGTTAGTCAAAATCACCATGTTACTCTCATGGTTGCACCCCAGCTATATTCCTACTTTCTCCCTCCATAGGTGCAGATGTTCTGTGCAAAGTTTCATGTCAGTAGAATAAAATATTTGGGTTTAGCACCTGTTTTAGTGGAGAGAGGGCCTGGTGCTGGCGGCCATGTTGGATTTCTCAATTTTGAGGCCTTATTTGAATTTTTTGAGCTTGGTATACAGCAGATTTGGATTCAGCACCCCTTAATACCCCTAGAAATGTTGTGTACCAAAAATAAACACGAAATGCCTTCAGCACTTTATAAAAGCACATTTTCTGAAATTCTGCCTAGTCTATTTAGTGTAATATTCCTTTACCCCTTAAAATATTAGGGACTCAGGTCCTGCTACCCAGATCCAGCTTATCAGTATTCATCCCACACCGTTATCATATGAGAACTGCCTGACCTTTTTTTCTGTTTGCAAAACCTTGATTTATTTGACTATAAGGCTGAAAGTCTCCTTGGCCTCGTGGCTCACTTCTCAGATTGTCTTCCGCTCTCTGTATCCAACTGAGACTGTGTGCACAGAATAAACTATCTTTTTTTCCTATCCATTGACTATATCAATTTCTCTTAAGTTCACCAGACTTGGGGGGGGGGAAGGGATTCCATAAGGGGGGGGGGGGTCCTTTGGAACAGTTTGGGATAAGGATGGCACTTGGGATAGTATCTTTGCCAGTAGCCACCAGTAGTTCCTCAAATGACACTGGTTGGTCTGAACCACTGTGGTTCATACTGTAACTTGAAGTCTGACCAACCCTGAACCCCACCGTCATAGGCAACTATCGTCCTGTCTCTCTTCTCTCCTTCCTTTCTAAAACACTTGAACGTCCTGTATCCAACCAACTTACTGCTTATCTCTTACAGAATGACCTCCTAGACCAGGGGTCAGGAACCTTTTTGACTGGGAGAGCCATAAAAGCCAAATATTTCTAAATATATTTCATTGAGAGCCATATAGTATTTTTAACATATAATAAATTAAATATGTCTTACTTTTAATGCGACTTCTGGTGCTGCATGGTTTTGCTGATGGCCTTGTAATCTGGTTCATACGTGGTGAGATTGAGCTTCATGCAGGCGTTGAGGCTTACATCAGTTAAACGTGAGCGTAGGTTGGTCTTAATGTTCCTCATATGACAGAATGACTGCCCACATGCATATGTAGAGCCAAACATGGTCAATACGGCAATACTCACGCTGCATTGTGTGGTATGTCACAGGAAGCTCGTTCCAAGTTTTAAGAATCAGCTGGTCTTCAGGCTGAAGATTTTTAATTTCTGTCCACTTGTGTTCCCTCGCCAGCTCTGCTCGCTATATCTTCAGCTACAGATACTATTAGCTGTATCTTCAAAACTAATTTCTGTTTACTTTAAAATGACACAGTATTATTAAGAAATATCACAAGTATTAAAAAAAAAAAAAAAAAACATTTCTGGGAGCCATATGCTGTCACCAGAAGAGCCATATATGGCTCGCGAGCCATAGGTTCCCGACCCCTGTCCTAGACCCTAATCAGTCTGGCTTCCGGACTGGCCACTCCACAGAAACGGCCCTCATTGCGGTCACAGAGGCACTTCACTTAGCAAAAGCGAAAGGCCTCTCCTCTGTCCTGATTCTCCTAGATCTATCTGCAGCCTTCGACACAGTCAACCATCAGATCCTCCTCGCGGCCCTCGCAGGAATGGGAGTGGCTGGATCTGCGCTGACATAGCTGACATCATACCTCAACGACCGCTCCTACCAATTGTATTAACAGATTGCAGAATGGGTACAGTACAGTACGGCTCAATACACACAATTGTTAAGGGGATGCAGACCTGAGAAAGAGGTTCGTCTTGTTTACATCAGGGTCCCCCATTTTCAGTTCATAGTGTGAAGATAAAGCAGCTCTACCCGTATCTCTCCGAATAGCCTTTTAATTAAAAGCCTCAATCCAGTGATTGAAGCTTTTTTAGTGCATTGTAAATGGGAATAGTGGAATATTCCAATGTTAACAAATATTTCCAGTGTAAACAAACCACTTACAGCCACAAAATACAGAAGATATAATTAATAACATTAATAATACTAACTTAATACCTGCATCAAACCGTTATTTAACCAGAAATAACAACCCATTAAGATTTAAGATTTTAAGATGTTTATTAAGGACAATGCAAATTAATGAACATCATTTACACGAGTGTATGCATAACATCACAGCATGATAGGGACGTAAAATATGCCGGGAATAGCACAGGGCTAATTTCCATCCGTAGTCCTAACATTAAACAAACACAAAACGGACCTTACAGCGTTAATTCATAAAAACTGACATCACTGAGACAGAGGTCTCTTTTTCAAGGGTGATCTGGCCAAGAATTCAAGAAGAATCATTGGTACCCCCCACCAGATCCAATCTTCCCCCATCACAGGCCATGACCTTCCCCTCTCATCCACCGTCACCAACTTTTAATCCCTTTTCATATTCTGCAGTGCTGCATGGAATGACCTTTGTGCATAAGTATTTTACTGTAGTGTAGTGGTTGGATAGGATAGGATGGAATAGACACAGAGGGCTGCAGGGCTGCGTGTTTACATTTTGGGACAGAGAGAGAGAGAGAGAGAGAGAGAGAGAGAGAGAGAGAGAGAGAGAGAGAGAGAGAGAGAGGAGAGAGAGAGAGAGTGAGAGAGAGCGAGAGAGAGAGAGAGAGAAGAGAGAGAGAGAGAGAGAGAGAGAGAGAGAGAGAGAGAGAGAGAGAGAGAGAGAGAGAGAGAGAGAGAGGGGGGGGGGGGGAGAGAGGGGCGGTGGGAGAGAGAGGGAGGGAGAGAGAGAGAGAGAGAGAGAGAGAGAGAGGACACACACACAGACAGTGGCACTAACCCGCTGTAGTGTGGCAGTGAAAGGGTTAACCCGCTGTAGCGTGGCAGTGAAATGGTTAACTTGCTGTAGCGTGGCAGTGAAATGGTTAACTTGCTGTAGCGTGGCAGTGAAATGGTTAACCCGCTGTAGCGTGGCAGTGAAAGGGTTAACCCGCTGTAGCGTGGCAGTGAAAGGGTAGCGTGGCACTGAAAGGGTTAACCCGCTGTAGCGTGGCAGTGAAAGGGTTAACCCGCTGTAGCGTGGCAGTGAAAGGGTTAACCCGCTGTAGCGTGGCAGTGAAATGGTTAATAAACCCTACTGTGTGTAGACGACCCACAATGCAACACACCACCCTCTCAAGATAAATGAAATTAAATATATATAGCAGCCATGGCTGTCTGTGTTGTGGCCCAAGTTTAACATACAGTAACACTGTTGTTGTGTTAATACAGTGTACTGTTACAATTGCACAACAAACCCATACTTCTCAAAAGATCAACACCGTGAGGGGGGGACACGGGCTGCACACGCTGGTATAAAAGGGCAGGGCTGCGTGTAGCAGGGCTGCATTATGGTTCCTGCTAAACCACCGTGTCTGTTTACATTTTGGGACAGAGAGAGAGAGAGAGAGAGAGAGAGAGAGAGAGAGAGAGAGAGAGAGAGAGAGAGGACACACAGACAGTGGCACTGAAAGGGTTACGCTGTGGCTATTTTACTTTGACATTACATATTGCTGCTGTGTGAGACAGCAGTAAAGGCCACTTGTTTTCACTGACAAGAGCTTTATTGAGATGACTTTTGGAAACTGACAAACGATAACATAACTTCTTCATTTCAGTTGTGGCATTTGTAAAATCATACCCCACTCCATGACGTGGTCTGTTTACATAGTAACATCATAATGGAACAAGGCAACCACAGTCTTAGAAATAAACACAGTTCAACAGATGACTCATATTATTGATAATGAGTTTATTGACAGGAGGAAGAGTGCTCTATGGGGTCAAGAAGAGGCCTGAACAAACACACTGTCTTCACTGAAGCCAGTGACCATGTGGTCAGTGTGGTCACATAGGATAGAGCAGGAAGCCATTGAACATGTTGTGGTCAGTGTGGTCACATAGGATAGAGCAGGAAGCCAGTGACCATGTGGTCAGTGTGGTCACACAGGATAGAGCAGGAAGCCAGTGAACATGTTGTGGTCAGTGTGGTCACATAGGATAGAGCAGGAAGCCAGTGAACATGTGGTCAGTGTGGTCACATAGGATAGAGCAGGAAGCCAGTGAACATGTTGTGGTCAGTGTGGTCACATAGGATAGAGCAGGAAGCCAGTGAACATGTGGTCAGTGTGGTCACACAGGATAGAGCAGGAAGCCAGTGAACATGTGGTCAGTGTGGTCACACAGGATAGAGCAGGAAGCCAGTGAACATGTGGTCAGTGTGGTCACATAGGATAGAGCAGGAAGCCAGTGACCATGTGGTCAGTGTGGTCACATAGGATAGAGCAGGAAGCCAGTGACCATGTGGTCAGTGTGGTCACACAGGATAGAGCAGGAAGCCAGTGACCATGTGGTCAGTGTGGTCACATAGGATAGAGCAGGAAGCCAGTGACCATGTGGTCAGTGTGGTCACACAGGATAGAGCAGGAAGCCAGTGACCATGTGGTCAGTGTGGTCACATAGGATAGAGCAGGAAGCCAGTGACCATGTGGTCAGTGTGGTCACACAGGATAGAGCAGGAAGCCAGTGACCATGTGGTCAGTGTGGTCACACAGGATAGAGCAGGAAGCCAGTGACCATGTGGTCAGTGTGGTCACATAGGATAGAGCAGGAAGCCAGTGACCATGTGGTCAGTGTGGTCACACAGGATAGAGCAGGAAGCCAGTGACCATGTGGTCAGTGTGGTCACATAGGATAGAGCAGGAAGCCAGTGAACATGTTCTGGTTGCCTTCGTTATTATAAAGCCTGCCACCTGATGGTAAACGCATGGACACAATGTCCCCCTCCTCCAGCTCTAGGATGATGCCACTAGTTATGTGTTCCCAGTACCCATCATTATTGTGTTCATACAGCCAAAAGATTCTCTCTTCATTTTTATACATCCTGATGACCATGTTCACCCCTGATCTATAGTCAGCTGCAGTAAATGTGAAGCTGTAGGCTCCTCCCACTGGGGCCGTGAAGACGCCTGTAAGACACGGGGAGGGGGGGGGGGCACACAGGGAATCAGAAACAACAACAACATTGTGAAAATAAAAATGTGTGATTATTTGAAATGAGGACTGTGTAGACTCAACCGTGCACCAGCAGCTACACCGGGAATACACTATTTAGTGGTTGAGTCTACATGGTCCTCATTTTAAATGATCCACAATCTTAGTTCATATTGATTTGTGAAGAACTTTTCAAAAACAAAGTTAATTAATGTGTGCTATAAAGGAAAAACAATGGTTGATCTGAATGGACATTTTAAATGTTTTAATAAACATAAAAACATTACTAACTCTTCATGGTAGAATTATTTTTCTTTTGTTTTTTGTTTGAGTTTTCCTGAAAATAAGCGTGTTGTTTTCATGAGGTAGTTGCTGTATTGAAACAACATGATCACAGCTCCTACCTGTGGTTTGGTCGTAGGCCTTGCCGATGTTGGTGAAGACTCTGGTGTAGCGCACGGTGGTTTCAACACTGAAGGGTCCTACTTGTCCAGAGTCAGTGAGACCAGCAGAGAAGGCCACCTTTGGTTGGTCTGTCAACACACAAGTGGATCAACATTTCTTAATTGACTAAATATAACATATATAATATAACAATATAATAATATAACACCCCTTCCTTTCTTTTTGGATGATTGGATAACTCACCAGGAACTCCATGCATGTCCTCAAACTGCACCACCCAACCACATCTTTCTTTTTGTTGTACTCTATCCAGTGCATGTGGGATGAATTTATGATTCAACACCAAGCCTAGCATGTTTGCTGCCCAATAATACTTTGTTATGTCAAGTTCCAACAACTTAGAAAGATACTGTTCAGACTCCACCATATTTCACATAGAATTATCTACAGTAACTCACCTGCAAGCTCTGTCTTCAGATCCTCCACTTGTTTTTTCTCGCTGGCACTCAGTCTGACTCCCACGGTGGACAGCTGATCTGCCGCCAGAGCTGAAATCATGACAACATGCACTTATTCACTGCATGAAGAAACACCTTGTTTTATGTTATGTGTTGTTCATTTAGTCAAATATGACTTATGTCTGTTTTGAGATTGAAGTGTTCTATAAATAAACATTTTATATCACCTCAAAACCTGGATCACCAAAGGCCCTGAGAGCCCAAGGTGTGTGTGTGTGTGTGTGTGTGTGTGTGTGTGTGTGTGTGTGTGTGTGTGTGTGTGTCAGTGGCGGCTGGCCACTGGGGGCGCTCTGGGCCGCCGACCCCCCTGGTTAAAAGAGAGAAGAACAAGAAATCTTTTTTTTTGTTTTTTGTTTTATAAGCCCTATAAATAATATAAACATGTTTAAAATGAATAATATTTACTCATTTTAAGTATGTTTGTTTTTCCAATGCACAATATAACGTTAATATATCAAATAAAAATAATCGTTTTCCTGAACAGGAAGTGACTCACTGTCGCATAGCCGCATTTCTCCTAGCCGTATTTCTCTCGGCCCGGGCTAGACGCAATAGCGCTCTGAGTGCGCGTCACTGTTTTATCGCGGTATCCGTCGCAGCCAATCAGTGCGTAACGCGCTGTGCGTTGAAATATGATGTTTATGATGGAAGCCGGGCGCGATTTGAAGCGGTCTAGGCAAGCAGCCTTAGCAGCGTCTATAATTTCCGTAGCCGCATTTCGCGGAGACGCTCTCTGATTGGCCGACGTCAGTTTTTTTTCCCGTAGCCGCATTTCGCGGAGACGCTCTCTCTGATTGGCCGACGCCGGTGTCTGGTTAGGAAGTTAGTTAGTAAGTTAGTTACTCGAGGCTGTTGTGTTGTGATGCAGACATGCAGTCACTCTGGACAGTGGGGATATACATCGACAACAACAGTCTGGGAGACTGGGACTGTGGGACAGTGGACATTATACACTTTATCAAGCCCTCCGGACCACGTTTCAACTAACTACAGTGAGTTAATGCGGTCTGTCTCTCTCTCTCTCTCTCTCACTCTCTCTCTCTCTCTCTCTCTCTCCCTCTCTCTCTCTCTCTCTCTCTCTCTCTCTCTGTCTCTCTCTGTCTCTCTGTCGCTCTCTCTCTCTCTCTCTCTCTCTCTCTCTCTCTCTCTCTCTCTCTCTCTCTCTCTCTCTCTCCTCTCTCGTCTCTGTCTCTGTCTCTGTCTCTGTCTCTGTCTCTGTCTCTGTCTCTCTCTCTCTCTCTCTCTCTCTCTCTCTCTCTCTCTGTCTCTCTCTCTCTCTCTCTCTCTCTCTCTCTCATCTCTTCTCTCTCTCTCCTCTCTCTCTCTCTCTCTCTCTCTCTCTCTCTCTCTCTCTCTGTGTCTCTCTCTCTCTCTCTCTCTCTCTCTCTCTCTCTCTCTCTCTCTCTCTCTCTCTCTCTCTCTCTCTCTCTCTCTGTGTCTCTGTCTCTCTCTCTCTCTCTCTCTCTCTCTCTCTCTCCTCTCTCTCTCTCTCTCTCTCTCTCTCTCTCTCTCTCTCTCTCTGTGCGCATGCGTGTGTATGGTGGTGGAGAGCGTGGAGGAGCGTTTGCGGTGTGAGTGAAACTCTAACTTTTTCTCTAACTTGTTGTGTTTAATGTTATGAATTAGACTATTGCTTATTTATTGTTTGCTTTTACGAGAGTGTTGGCTTTAGTTGTTTCGGTTGAGTTTAGCCGTAGTATCTAAGTGACAATTGTTTGGTGAGTGCTGCCGCTGCGTCGTGCCTTTACACAGGCATGGCGGAGCAGGGAGGAGCACCCTCCGGTTTGGAGAGACTTACACGCAAACACGGCTTGCGACTCTCTCCAGACCACGGTGTCTCAGTGGAAGAATGTTGTTTGGCTATCGGCGCAGTCGTGGGATTATGCGAGCGTTAAGTCAGCATCTAGAATGAATCGGGCAGTCGTAATTTTCCTTGATTCTACCGTTAAAGTGAATCAGATGGTGGAAAGTGGAGTGGTGATTCGGAGACGCTTACTACGGTGTTTCCACTCGTCACCCCCCCCGAACCCAGCCAAACGTGTTATAATATCTAATGTCCCCCCGTTTTTGAAAAATGGACTTTTGGAGAAAGAACTGTCAAGACACGGGCAGTTAGTTTCACCGATTACAATGTTCTCTCTCGGGGGGACCTCGCGTCACGTTAAACATGTCGTGTCTTTTAGGAGACAAGTGCATATGATTCTGAAGAAGAAAGATGAGGAACTGAGTTTAGTTTTCAAATTCAGGCTGGACGATTTTGACTACGACATTCATGTGAGCTCAGGCAGAATGAAATGCTTGGATGCGGGGAAGAGAATCATTTAATTCGTGCGTGCCCAGCGAAAAGGGGTGAACAGCCGACTGCTGGCGCGGAGGCTACAAAGACCGCAGATAGCAGTCAGACAGCAGCGAATAAGCCTTCGGCAGCTGCCAGCACTGCAGCGAGTACACCTACTGTTACACGCACAGCAGAGCAAACAAGTGTGAGTGAGAGGCCAGTTGCAATTATTGCAAAAGCGCAGGTACACAGTGGAGAGAGCGGGGGAAATGTTGTGCAGGCGCAAGCCGCGCAAAGCATCAGCACTATGCAGGGGAATCTGCTAATTGATTTGAACAGTGATACTCAGGTCGAAGTGAGAGAGGATTTAGAGAGTACAGCAACCAGGATAGCGGAGTCTGTACTGGTTGAGGAGGATGAGACAGAGATGGATGTTTCAAAAGTTGTACGAAAGAGGAAAAGCAAGGGCTACTTCGAGGGTTACTGGCGGGCAGGACGCGAAGGCAGCTAGGAAGGAGCAGAGCCCCCGCCCCCTCTCAAACGAGGCAAGCTCAGGAAAGAAAGGACAGGACGCACAGTCACAGGACAGTAGTAACAGCAGTGAGGAAGAGGAGGATGTGCTCTTGAGTGATTTATCACAGCCTGAGTTCTCTTTCGAACAGATAAAAACATTTTTGAAAGATACCAAAGGTAAATCTATTAAATTAGAGGAACTTTTCCCTGATTTAAGGAAGTTTCATGATTCTGTCACAATACACATGAGGAGTGGGGAGGACGCAGGGCTACCTTTTTTCTCTCACACCAAGAGAGGGATTCCGCTTAAAGAAAATATTATCAAGAGTCAGAGCAAAATCAATGAGGAGGCTGTTGGTCCTGATGATGTTGATAGTTTTAATTCATTGATCTGTTGTCAATATCTTCTTCAGGCTGTACACTGACGTCAGATGTCTCTGTGTAAACACAGGCCCGATGAAACGGTCTCTGTGTAAACATAGGGCCCCATTTGAAACAGTACTGGACACAGGTGCATGATGATATCAGAAGCATGCAAAAGCCCACACACACACCGACACACACACACTCACACACACACACACCAACACACATGCACACACACAAATTATATGCCGTCATCTCAGACATCAATGCACACACATAGAGAGACATACACACCCCCCCCCTTTTTTGTTCGAGAGTGTCTCACTTTAGCACACACACACACCGACACACACACACTCTAACACACCAACACACACACACACACACACACACTCTAGCACACTAACACACATGAACACACAGAAAAGCATCTGATAAGGAGAGCGGAGGAATCAGCCCCTCCTTTCCCCCATCTAAGCAAACACCAGCACACACACACACACACACACACACCACACAGACATCAATGCATACACACCGAGAGAAATACACACACCATCTGATAAGGAGAGGCGGAGGAATACAGCCCCTCCTCTTCCCCATCTAAGCAAACACCAGCACACACACACACACACACGGACACACCACACAGACATTCATGGATACACACAGAGAGGGATACACACACCATTCTGACGAGAAATGTATAAATGATGTGACGATGTATTGACGAAACCACCACTTGGCACTGGCTCGCTCGGTGTGCGGAGGTGCGTGGTCCGGATTGTGGTCTACTTGTGCTGTGACGGTTCAGTAAAACTCTGCAGACTGCCATCTGACTCTGTCTCACTCTCTGTTCACCTCGCCGACATTCAATAAAAGAACTATGAGGGAATTCCTTTCAAATGGGGGCTCGTCCGGGATTGGTGATCGGAAAGAGGTGAGCAGAGACCGAGTAGATTATCTGCAGAGTTGGCACAGGATGAGTAGATCATAATCTGTATTTTTTTTTTTTTTGTCTTCTTGTCCGTTTCGTGCATTTCTCCTGGGACGGACTGACGAGTTGAATGGCTGTGCGGCAGATCGGATGACGGACCCCGGGGCTGTTTCTTCAATGACGAAAGGTGAGCAGAATACCAAGTTTCTGCAATTGGAAATTCCAAATTTAAAATAGGTTTGTCATTTGAATGAAATATGCCTGCGTCTGCGAGATCTGTGGCCACACACTGTACATAGGACTTCATGCAGTTTTTTATTTTTATTTTTATTTTTATTTTTTTATCGAGTCAAGTCCTGAGAGGTTGGAGTCCTGAAAGAGGGGTTAGAGTCCCCGGGTTAAAGTTCCCTGGTTAGGGGTTAGAGTCCCCGGGTTAAAGTTCCCTGGTTAGGGGGGTTAGAGTCCCCGGGTTAAAGTTCCCTGGTTAGGGGTTAGAGTCCCCGGGTTAAAGTTCCCTGGTTAGGGGTTAGAGTCCCCGGGTTAAAGTTCCCTGGTTAGGGGTTAGAGTCCCCGGGTTAAAGTTCCCGGGTTAAAGTCCCTGGTTAGGGGTTAGCACCTTTCCAACGTGGCCCCCGTCGTCACGGTCACTATTAGTTAGAAGGAAAGTGGTACGAAAAAGTTCTGATATGTGTGTTGAATTAATAATGTGTAACACATGTATGAAGTTCCATATGATGAGTGAAGCCATGTCTCCAGTCGAGTCAAGTGGATATATGAATATTCATCACGGAACACAAACCCAGTGCGTTATGTTGTTAATAAGGAGGCCACTATCATTATATTAAAATGAATAAGTGGTAGGGAGGCCAATATATTATTATTAAAATAAATATCGTCCATATTGTATTAGTGTGCTGCTCTGTGGTAGAGGGATGCGGCCGCGGCGCGAGGGAACAGGTCTCTCTCCACATTGCAGTTTCAGACTATGCATTGACAACCTAGTTGATTAAATATAGGTGGGGGTTAGTTTATTTGCATCAACCGCTCTGAACCCCGCCGTCGCTCCCCCCACGGGCGCGCGGCTTGAGGGGTGGAAGCGGTTGTGTGGTCGCATGGTTGGATTCAGAGGCGTGCATGTTCACAGAAATACGGTATAGTGCTGTTAAGGGGATGTTTTATTGGAGCGACGCGCGCTCGGCCGAATTCTACTCCCTCCTCGAGAACTACAACAACACGGCTCTCTCTCTCTCTCTCTCTGTCTCTCTCTCTCACTCTCTCGTTCTCTCTCTCTTCTCCCGCTCTCACAGGACCCATTCAGAGTGTTCTCCCCCACTCGCACGCTCTCTCCCTCCCTCTCCCTCTCTCTCTCTCGCTCCCTTTCTCTCTCTCTCTCTCGCTCTCTCTCTCTCTCTCTCTCCTTCTCTTTCTCACTCTCTCTCTCGTTCCTTCTCTCTCTCCCCACTCTCTCTCTCTCTTTAATATTCACGCACCCCGGACTGGCACTTTTCCTCACGCGCTCTCTCTCTGGCTTTCCCGTTTTCTCTCACTGGCTCGCGCCCTCTCTCTCCCCTTCTCCCCTGCTCGTTTTTTTTTCTCTCTCTCTCTCTCTCTCTCTTTCAAGGTAAAAGTGGCTATGGAGAATAGCAGTGCCGAAGGGGCTAATCGACGCGTACCACTGGGGGCTATGGGCCTTACGTCTAGGTCAGGCATTATAGCTCAGCTACAATCGATGGGCGCAGAGAGATTTGTGTCGATGTCAATCCGTGACGTAGCATTCTTTAAAGGAGGTATGTTGCGAAATAGGGCAGGAGAAGGAAGGGTGATTACGTTTCCCCCCCTCAATCCCCATTAATCTATTTTGTGTTCCCTCTCTCTTAGGCCTAAGGGGGAGTGGGTGTAGACTGGAATTGGCTGAGATTGAGGGTAGAAAGGGAGGAAGCCGCCACTGTAGTAGGTGTAATGAGAAGGTATTAGTAGGTGTAATGAGAAGGTATTAGTAGGTGTAATGAGAGGTGTCAATTCAGAGGAATCTGGATTGTCTCTCCTAAGATTGGAAAGGGACCCAGCCTTACACTGCACCTGAAGGTAAAATAAGGGGACTTCTTCCGTTCATGTGAGGGGACCTTACCGCCGGAAGTGGAGACCTGCATCTCTGTTGGGGGAGAGGGGCCGACGTCGGACAAGGCAGTCCTAAGAAAGGAGCTGGTTGTTGCGTCGTAGCGGACTGCCTAAACCTTACGGGGAGAGGTGCATCTAAGTAGGGGAAGGAGTGCATCCGAACGGGAGGAGGGTACTCTTAACTGGAAGGAGGTTAAAAGGGTCAAAGCGATTAGAAGGTGGTATGAGAAGGTGGTATGAGAAGGTATTAGAAGGTTGTATGAGGTGTGGTAGGAGACAAGATATTATTGTTTTTTTTTTGTTTTTTTTTTATATTATATATACTCATTAGAATATTGAAAATTGTTTCTCGTGTTCTATGCCTGGTCATTGGTCCCGAGAATGTCCCAACAGGGCTCCGTACCTATCGCCCAGACAGGGTGAACCGGCGCACGACAACCTGGGCCGAAGGGGGAGGGGCGCGAGAGGCGTGCACAGCCCCTTTGAGTGGGGCACTTAACATTTGCTTGACCTGTGGCCGTTGTCTGACCAGTGCCCCCTCTCCCTATTACATTCGCGCTCAACCTGACTATTCTCTCTCCCAAGCTCTCTCTCTCTCTCTCTCTCTCTCCCTTCTCAAGCTCAGCACAGAGGACACAGCTGTCCCGGGTGGGTCTGTAAAATGCTGTATACCTCATTAGAATGCTGTATAACTCAGTAGGATACTGTATACCTCAATAGAATGCTGTATAACTCAGTAGGATACTGTATACCTCAATAGAATGCTGTATAACTCAGTAGGATACTGTATACTCATTAAAATATGTATACTCATTAGGATATTGTATACTCGAAAGACTAATGTATGCTCAATAGATTAGGTCTGCGTTGGGAATGCCCTGATATGGGACAATGTGTGTTTTGTTTTGATTTGTTTTATGTGAATTTTAGTCTGATTTTCTAATGATCCTTCGGCATAGAGATTGCAACCATTGAAAATCATTGCATTATTTTTTATGTATCTCTGATGTGTTCTTCTTTTTCATTTGTGAGTTTGGGTGATGGTGACGGAGTATGACGCTGATATGCCCCAACTGTGTATCTGAAAGTTGAGTGGTTCTTTACGCATTTTTTATGTATTTCAATCAATGGGTTTTCTCATAAATAAGTCTGGATGCATTGTACTGGTTGTTAAGTAAGCTATGTGGTGTTCTGTGTTCTGTGATTCTTCCACGGGCTGTCAGGTTGGGGAGAGGCTGAGCGACCATGGACGTGATGGGGAACGGTCAGCTGTCATCCGCTTCATTGGGGACGCTGTGGTCGTGCTGGGAACCGTGCCGAGGCCCTTCTCCTCTCCATACCTCTGCCGGTGGTGGGGTGGAAATGAAACCCGGCCGATGTCACGAGCTGTCGCTCGGTCGCCTGAAAATGTAGGGCTGGTGCCGGATTGAGGGGGAGGGGCCGGCAACAGGACTTCGGCCTGAATTCAGTATGATGCAGTGTCCTCTGGGGGAGGTGATGGCTGACTGACGAGGAGCGCTCTCTGCCTGATGGCCTGCGGGGGATTGGTGTTGAGACTGTGAGATTCACAGTCTCAAAGGGGGATTGTGTGAACTGTGTGGACTCCACACAGCAACTGAATGGTGGACTCAACAACTGAATAGATTACTGAATTTAAATAATTAATTGAAATAAGAATATTAGAATAATAGATGAGAAAGTGTAAATTGATTGAAATTATGCAAAATGTGACTGAACTAAAACTGGACTGTCTTAAAATATGGTTGATATTGTGCAGAATAACACTGACCTGTCTGAACTGTCTTACATAGTATTTCAGGCATGTACATCATGCGAAAGCGGTCAAGCATCATTTCCATATTTTACAGGTCCTGGTTAGGGTTAAATCAACGTCAGTTTATTGTTATTTTTTTTGTGTTTTCATTCCTCTATGAATTTATATTGTGTGATTGTAATTAGTATTTCACGGGTTGATCTATGGCCTGCCTTGGATTAAGTGCAGGTCTGGTGTATTGATGACAGTGTTGGTGGTCATCCGATATGTAGGTATATGTCCGGAATAGGGAGGGGATTAGGCACCCCGAACCTCTATTCCGGAACAGGCGGCGGTGGAATCGGAAGATTCCCTGGGCACGTTAAATCGCATATATAGTGCTGGGGAGAAACTGAAGGCCCTCGTGTCTGGCAAGGTGACCAACATCTTACTGTGTTACCGTCTAGTCGGCCCAGATAACGTCGCATGTAATGTATATGTGGGCACTGGGTGGTAGGTGGACGACGGTCCAAACCTAGTAGTGGGGCAGTGCGCCGGGAGGGGCACAGCACCTGCTTTGAACAGGCCAGGCTGGTGAAAACGGTCAAAGTTTCCATACCCAAAGCAAGTGGGATGGGGAGCAGACCGTAGGTTTCGAAACTGAGTGGCTGGGAGGTACTACGGACCTCAGCTGCTTGGGGTCCTGACTTGATGATGGACTATGAGATCTCTATCGACTGCGTCACCGGTCGGTCCGATGAGCATTATGACCCTATTGGCATAAATGCGTCGGGCTCAATGTACAGTCAGGCCACAGTAAGCCGAAACCGAATGCGTTAGTAGGCGAGTTGTGCTTCTGTGATCAGCAGGTTTGAAAAGAACCACTGGGAAGCAGAAGGGTAAGGGGTGTCAATTCAGAGGAATCTGGATTGTCTCTCCTAAGATTGGAAAGGGACCCAGCCTTACACTGCACCTGAAGGTAAAATAAGGGGACTTCTTCCGTTCATGTGAGGGGACCTTACCGCCGGAAGTGGAGACCTGCATCTCTGTTGGGGGAGAGGGGCCGACGTCGGACAAGGCAGTCCTAAGAAAGGAGCTGGTTGTTGCGTCGTAGCGGACTGCCTAAACCTTACGGGGAGAGGTGCATCTAAGTAGGGGAAGGAGTGCATCCGAACGGGAGGAGGGTACTCTTAACTGGAAGGAGGTTAAAAGGGTCAAAGCGATGTACTCTATTTGTTCCTGACCTTGGCCTTTTAACAGGTCCATGCTTAGTGTATGTCTTGATGAGTGATGGTTGTGTCATATTGTTGGGTGCACAATGAATTGTTGTGTTGACATATAGATTTATATGTCAAAAGGGGGATTGATAGTTTTAATTCATTGATCTGTTGTCAATATCTTCTTCAGGCTGTACACTGACGTCAGATGTCTCTGTGTAAACACAGGCCCGATGAAACGGTCTCTGTGTAAACATAGGGCCCCATTTGAAACAGTACTGGACACAGGTGCATGATGATATCAGAAGCATGCAAAAGCCCACACACACACCGACACACACACACTCACACACACACACACCAACACACATGCACACACACAAATTATATGCCGTCATCTCAGACATCAATGCACACACATAGAGAGACATACACACCCCCCCCTTTTTTGTTCGAGAGTGTCTCACTTTAGCACACACACACACCGACACACACACACTCTAACACACCAACACACACACACACACACACACTCTAGCACACTAACACACATGAACACACAGAAAAGCATCTGATAAGGAGAGCGGAGGAATCAGCCCCTCCTTTCCCCCATCTAAGCAAACACCAGCACACACACACACACACACACACACCACACAGACATCAATGCATACACACCGAGAGAAATACACACACCATCTGATAAGGAGAGCGGAGGAATACAGCCCCTCCTCTTCCCCATCTAAGCAAACACCAGCACACACACACACACACACGGACACACCACACAGACATTCATGGATACACACAGAGAGGGATACACACACCATTCTGACGAGAAATGTATAAATGATGTGACGATGTATTGACGAAACCACCACTTGGCACTGGCTCGCTCGGTGTGCGGAGGTGCGTGGTCCGGATTGTGGTCTACTTGTGCTGTGACGGTTCAGTAAAACTCTGCAGACTGCCATCTGACTCTGTCTCACTCTCTGTTCACCTCGCCGACATTCAATAAAAGAACTATGAGGGAATTCCTTTCAATGTATAGGCCTAATGTGTTTTTTTGCTATTGTTTGGTTGCTGCTGTGCTGTATACTAAACATGTGTGAATTTAAACTGGGGTCTTTAAACGTTAATGGTGCTAGAGAAGATGGTAAGAGAGCTGCCCTGTACAGCCTGATCAGGGGCAAGAAGCTAAATGTTACTTTTCTTCAGGAAACTCACAGCACGGTTGAAAATGAATCTGACTGGAAGAGGGAGTGGGGTGGGGGAGCTTTCTTCAGTCATAAGAGTAGTAACAGTGGGGGAGTTGGTTTTCTTTTTTCTAGGGATTTTCTACCTGCTTCATGTGTTGTTGATGAGATCATTCCAGGCAGGTTGCTTAAACTCTGTGCTGTATTTGAAAATGTAAAGATGTGTTTTGTAAATGTATACGCTCCAACGGTGGGGTTGGAAAGGTTATTGTTTTTGGATAAATTAAAAGATACTCTTAGTGCTTGTAGTAGTGAGGAGTATCTGTTTGTGGGTGGTGATTTTAACTGCACTGAAGATCCCGTGTTAGACAGGAATCATCAGGAGCCGCATGCGGCTTCTAAAGCCTGTCTAATACGACTGGTTGAAACCATTGAACTGTGTGATATTTGGAGATATCTCCACAGTAATCAGCGGCAGTATACCTGGGCTCATTCCAGGGATAATTATTTATCGTTAGCCAGGCTTGATCGTTTGTATTGTTTTGAACATCACATGAGTGTGGTCACAAGCTGTTCCATAAGTCCGGTGGGTTTATCTGACCACTCCCTTGTCCAGTGTTCTATTTTTATAAAAAATGTAAAGTGTAAAAGTGCATATTGGCACTTTAATGTCTCTCTGTTGGCTGACAATGGTTTTAAGGATGCTTTTGGTTCTTTTTGGGCTGACTATAGGCAAACTAAACGTGACTTTAGTTCACTGCAACAGTGGTGGGATGTAGGTAAAATACATATAAAACAGCTTTGCCTACAGTACACTCTCAATGTTACAAGAGACATGGCCAGATCTATGAGAGCTCTGGAGAGAGAAGTGATGGAGATGCAGGAGTTGGCAGGCTCCACTGGAGAAAGAGAACATATTGAAGTTTTCAAAAGGAAAAAATCAGCTCTGTCTGACCTGCTGGGTATCTCTGCTAGGGGCGCTCTGGTTAGATCCCGTTTTCAAAACGTGGTCCAGATGGATGTTCCGTCTCACTTTTTCTTTGGTTTGGAGAGCAAGAATGGCCAAAAGAGGCTGCTACACTCTCTGAGGTCAGACACTGGGCAGATGCTGCATGAGACAGCCGACCTCCGTCGGTGTGCGGTTGGTTTCTACAAAGAGCTCTATAGAACTGAGTACCAAGAAGAGCCGGAGGTGGCACGGTCCTTCTTTGAGGGCCTCCCTAGAGTCTCAGCTGAGGAAGGCGCAGAGCTGGAAGCACTGCTGTCAGGCCAAGAGCTGCTAGAGGCTTTGCAGAGCATGCAGAGTGGGAAGGCGCCTGGGATTGACGGTCTCCCGGTTGATTTTTACAAGTCTCTCTGGTCTGTGATTGGTGAGGATCTTTTGAGTGTCCTCAGTGATAGTCTGAGAAAGGGGAGGCTGCCTCTGAGCTGTAGGAGAGCGGTCATCACTCTCCTGCCCAAGAAGGGAGACTTACAGAACATCAGGAACTGGCGTCCAGTGTCTTTACTCTGCTCCGATTATAAAGTGCTCTCAAAGGTACTGGCAATGAGACTGAGGAAGGTGATGGAGCGGGTCATCCATGTGGACCAAACCTACTGTGTGCCCAGCAGGTTGATATCTGACAACATTACGTTGATTCGAGATATTTTGGACCTCTCTGGTGTTTTGGGTTGTGAACTTGGTCTGATTTCTCTAGATCAAGAAAAGGCTTTTGACCGAGTTGAACATCAGTACCTGTGGAAAGCAATGCAGGCTTTTGGTTTCAGCTCTGGGCTTATAGCTATGATCCAGGTATTGTACAGAGACATTGAGAGTGTACTTAAGATTAACGGTGGTTTAAGTGCGCCTTTTGAGGTTCAGAGGGGAGTCCGACAGGGCTGTTCTTTATCAGGAATGTTGTACTGTCTGGCCATAGAGCCGCTGTTACACAGATTAAGGACTCATTTGTCGGGTTTTTCTTTTCCGGGTTGTGACATGAAATTCAAACTGTCTGTATATGCTGATGATGTCATGATTATGGTAAAGTCCCAGCACGATATTAATATTGTACATTCAAATGTGAGGGCTTTTGGTACTCTCTCTTCTGCTAGGGTGAACTGGCAGAAGAGTGAGGCCTTAGCAGTGGGTAAAGGGCCAATTGATGGACTTGTGTTACCTGGAGGCCTGACTTGGAAGAGGGGAGGCCTAAAGTACTTGGGGATTTATCTGGGGGATGAGGTATTTTCTTCCAAGAATTGGGACGGTGTGGTGGAGCAAGTGGAGGGCCGGCTGAAGCGATGGAAATGGATTCTTCCAAAACTGTGGCTGAAAGGTCGGGTCCTTATTATCAACAATCTTGTGTCCTCCATGCTGTGGCATCGGCTAACATGTACGGACCCGCCGCTGAACCTACTGTCTAAGGTGCAGGGGTTGATGGTGGACTTCTTCTGGGACCGGTTGCACTGGGTCCCGCAGAGCGTCCTTTTCCTGCCCAAGGAGGAAGGGGGACAGGGGCTTGTCAACTTGGCAAGTAGGGGAGCTGCGTTCAGGCTCCGTTTCATTCAGAGACTCCTGACAGGACCGGCTGATCTGGTCTGGAGACCTGTGGCCCGAGCCATACTGGAGCGGTGTGGTGGGCTAAGTCTGGCTGAGCCGATGTTCCTCATGGATTTAAAGGGTTGTACAATGAAAAACCTGCCCCGTTTCTACAAGGGACTGTTAACAGTGTGGGGCTTGTTTACGAAAGAGAGACTGAAGGACGGTGGCTCTTTGTACTGGCTTCTGAGGGAGCCGGTGGTTCATGGGACTCGTTTTCAGGGTGGGGCCGAGCCAGCACTGAGGCAAAAGCTGTGTGAGGCGAAGATGTTCACGTTGGGTAATGTGCTGGAGGTGTGCGGTCCCCTTTTTGATAATGCTGCCGGAAACAGCAACTGACTGATAATGAACTGGAAATGTGTGTTGATTATTGTAATGGTCAGTTATTGCCTGCTGTAAATGATTCTTTTCCTGAGGTGAAACTTATCCCTATTTTTAAATGTGATGGTTGTCTGTTAGAGGTGAGCAGTGCTGCTGATTGCAGGCTGAGCACCATAGTGGGCAAAGCTATGTACTACCTGTGTGTTAAAGTGTTGAACCAAAACAGGCTGAAGGATAGGGTTGACACTCCATGGAGAGCTCATCTGGGCCTACAGGAGGCTCAGAGGCCTGAGTGGAGAGCACTGTACAAACCACCGTTAACTAAAAGGGTTGGGGATTTACAATGGAGAATTTTACATGGTGCAGTTGCTGTGAACGCTTTTGTCTCTGTGATTAATTCTGATGTTGAAGACACCTGTCCTTTCTGCACAGAGAGGGAAACAGTTTTTCACTGTTTTTTAAAGTGTGACAGGCTCTTGGTTTTTTTTCAGTTCCTGACCCGCATGTTTGTGCTGTTTGATGAACATCTTACTCCAGAGATGTTTATTTTGGGGTTCAGGTACAGCAGGAAGAGGAGGTTAAAATGTCAGCTCTTCAACTTCCTGCTGGGTCAGGCAAAAATGGCCATTTATCTAAGTAGGAGGAAAAAGATTGAGGATTCAGTGCTGGTAGATACCACTATTGTGTTTAGAGGTATGGTAAAGGCAAGGTTACGAACGGATTTTCATTTTTACAAGTTGACCAGCAATGTAGCAGAGTTTGAGATGATATGGTACAAGTGGGTGTTGTGTACAGTTGTGGAGGAGTTGGAGTTGGTTTTTGGCTTTGTTCTGATGTGAAGTTTGTCTTATTTTTCTTGATTTGAGTTGCTGTTCTGTTTTTTGCAGTATACATTCTGATGTATTGTTGATTGCTGAGTGAGAAAATAAAGTTGTGTTTAAAAATCAATCTCTGTCTCTGTCTCTGTCTCTCTCTCTCTCTCTCTCTCTCTCTCTCTCTCTCTCTCTCTCTCTCTCTCTCTCTCTCTCGCTCTCTCGCTCTCTCGCTCTCTCAACACAGCGTGTTTCGCTGTGGCCGGGTATTGCATAATGGCTGAATGAATGAATGGTAACTTGTTTAAAATGACAAGATAGGCCTATATATGTGTTCATTATTGATTTGATGATCATACGTGTACTAATGTAGTATGAATCAATTAACTCGATTTAATGTTGGTAACGTTATGAGTCAGTATTCGCTTGGTCAGCTTGGTCAGATGATTGCGAACACCCAAGTGACTTTCATACCGGCCGCCACTGGTGTGTGTGTGTGTGTGTGTGTGTGTGTGTGTGTGTGTGTGTGTGTGTGTGTGTGTGTGTGTGTGTGTGTGTGTGTGTGTGTGTGTGTGTGTGTGTGTGTGTGTGTGGTATGCTGGGAATTTGGCCATATAGTAATCTTATGTTCTCTATCTTTTGTCAGATCTTCAAACAGAACCTGCCAGCAGTCGGCCACAGGACAAGTAATGGACCCTCTTGTCGCTGTTGATATTATTTAATTCTCTACCTTAACACTTTGAATGCCAGCTACGACATAACACGTGTTAGCAGCCCGCCCCCTGAATGCCCAGCACGATAATTAGCGTGAAATTCTTTTTATTAGCGATCTGAATTCATATTTCATCAACCGAGTCTACCGTTGGGAAACCAGCCCCACCAGGAGCTCAGATGTGAAAAAAGCGCCCCCTATCGTCTCCCAGATGGTAATGCACCCTTTTGGAATGGACTCAATGAAAATGGATGAGAAAACAAAAATCCGGAATCCACATTTTACTTCTCACGCATGTAACCGGAGATGATCCCAGTCATTGTGGAACCTCAGAACAGCGTGTAATATGTATTTACAGTATACAGCGTTGGATCAATAAAAGGATTGATTTTTGGAATGGCGATCAGGAATTGGAATAATCTTTTTGGATACCATCTGATCTCAGGTAAGGAATCTATTTTACCAGTCTTAGGATAATCAGACCTGTTTTCACGGAGATATAAGCTTTTCCCCTATGTTTGATATGGCTGTTTGGCTGTGCGAGCGATCAGGAAATATATCAGAGCAGATATCAGATCGCGGCGCCAGCGTGCATACGTACACATATACTATCGATAATCTAGCGTTTATTTGAAAACGATTCATAAATAGGCCGAAAAATGAGAACGTTTTTAGTATATTCTAGAATATTCCGTTTATTATGGAATATTTTTATTTTCCTTGAAAACGAGGGCTTTTCAAGGTGCTATAAAACGGAAATGAACCGATAAAAAAACAATCCGCTTCGACAATGTTGACTGGAAAATGAGTCATTGATAAGCGACGGGCAGATTAGACACATAATTTAAAACATAGATTAGGCGATATTAACGCTAACATTGAAGTGGATGCTGGGCATTCAAACTTTATCTTGCTCTAGTGATTCTGATAATAAAAAGAACACGCATTTTGAGAAGAGCAACCACATCTCCGTCTCCTTATTACCTTCTACTATTGGAACTCAACTCCTACCTTGAATCGTAACATGTGTGTAGATTAATCTAGTATAATTTTACTAATTTCAATTGTATTCCATACATAGCTGTTTCCTTTTTGTTATGGGGGAGCAAGACCCCGCTCCCCCAAATACTGCATTCATAAGGTTAACAGCTATTATTGATAATATTACCTGCATTCCCTTTCTTCAGATCCTCCACTTCACTCTCACTGGCAGTCAGTCTGCTGTTCAGATCCTCCACTTTACTCTCACTGGCAGTCAGTCTGCTGTTCAGATCCTCCACTTCACTCTCACTGGCAGTCACTCTGCTGTTCAGATCCTCCACTTCACTCTCACTGGCAGTCAGTCTGCTGTTCAGATCCTCCACTTTACTCTCACTGGCAGTCAGTCTGCTGTTCAGATCCTCCACGTTACTCTCACTGGCAGTCACTCTGCTGTTCAGATCCTCCACTTCACTCTCACTGGCAGTCACTCTGCTGTTCAGATCCTCCACTTTACTCTCACTGGCAGTCACTCTGCTGTTCAGATCCTCCACTTCACTCTCACTGGCAGTCAGTCTGCTGTTCAGATCCTCCACTTCACTCTCACTGGCAGTCAGTCTGCTGTTCAGATCCTCCACTTCACTCTCACTGGCAGTCACTCTGCTGTTCAGATCCTCCACTTTACTCTCACTGGCAGTCAGTCTGCTGTTCAGATCCTCCACTTCACTCTCACTGGCAGTCACTCTGCTGTTCAGATCCTCCACTTCACTCTCACTGGCAGTCAGTCTGCTGTTCAGATCCTCCACTTCACTCTCACTGGCAGTCACTCTGCTGTTCAGATCCTCCACTTCACTCTCACTGGCAGTCAGTCTGCTGTTCAGATCCTCCACTTCACTCTCACTGGCAGTCAGTCTGCTGTTCAGATCCTCCACTTTACTCTCACTGGCAGTCACTCTGCTGTTCAGATCCTCCACTTCACTCTCACTGGCAGTCAGTCTGGCAGTCAGGGCTGGAGAGGAATACATTAAACACAACGTATTACATATCAAACTCACATGTTGAGGTCAGGAACATATTACCACAAATAAGTTAAGTTGTACTTTCCCTGTGGGGAAATAGTAATGCATGTTGACCCATCCTAACCACTTAAGAGCAGTGGGCAGCCGCAGGCAGGGGCCCGGGGACCAACTCACATTGTAATCCCAGTACCTTGGTCAAGGCCAATGGCAACCTACAGTAGCTTGTATGTCTTTTGATGTGGGAGGAAACCAGAACACCCAAAGGAATCCCTTGCAAACATGGGGAGAACATGCAAACTCCACCATGCTGCCATGTTTTTTTTCATGACAGTCAACACATCTCTCCCCCCCTTTTTTTACCACTAACAGTTAGCAGGTTTTTTAGGTACCTTTTCTCAGAAATGATTTTCAGCTATCTTTAAGTAAAGTAGCTATTCCAGTGTTGACAGGCTTTTTCACATATTCCTTATTGATTCCTTTTAAATGAATAACATGCTGTTATATATTTCAATATTCAGAATCTACTGTCTCAATAAAGAACCTTCTCTCCTGTGTCTCCCCTACTCTGTCCACTTTTCTTAAAAACTAAATAAATCAATACATTCTTAAACCGTTCTTTATACAATCTTTATACAAACAAATCCTGTCTTTTCTGCACCCCTCATGATGAGCCTCATATGTAGGTTTACTACCTGCATTCTCCTTTGCCATCTCTTCTTGAAGTTCAGTGACCAGGTCTCTCTGCTCCCTGGCCTCTCCCCCCGTGTTCCTCAGCCTCTCCTGCTCCACCACCGTGTCTCCCAGGCTGGTCAGCAGGTATCTCTGCTCCCTGGTCTCTCCCTCCGTGTTCCTCAGCTGGGATCTCAGGCTGTAGACCATGTTTCTCAGACCCTTCAGTTCAGTCCACAGGTTAGGGTTACTGTGTTGGTGTCCTGGTGTCAAAAGAAGAAACAGAGGGTGGGGAGGCACATTACCCTGACATTAGCAGAGCATTAACATTCGTTTTAGAATTACATTTAAAGGGGACATGCATTATAAATGGCTTTTTTCTGTGTTTAGCATGGTTTTATAGTATTACAGGTTAGTATCATTGGGTCTCATTCTCCAACATTTTTCAACGAGTTCTCTTGGAAGACTTATCTTGGAACCGACTGAGACAGAATCAATGACAAGTTCACTCTGAGTCCCGAAGGTGCTGGTAATATGTTTTAAGTGGCTCAAACGGTCGCACCTGTGATATGATCTGATATCTGCTTGGAGAATGGCATTATGTCTTAAACTCGAAAGCGCGTCCCCGTTCAGGGCATTTGCATACAAAACAACGCCTCCAGAGCTCCTTATAAGGCAAAGTAATGACGCAGCTGTGTGGAAATGGATGCGGAAGTGCCTTGCGAGTCTTGCGCGACCCATCGAAATGAGATTAGATTAATGTATTGTCATCATATTACAGCTCGTGGTACACCTGCCGCAGCGTGCATGCACACACACACACGCACACACACACACACGCACAGTATACTGTAGCCTACGGCGTAATGAATGAAGGCAGTATAGGCTTATTATTCCATTAATGCCTACGGCGTAATGAATGAACGCAGTATAGGCTTATTATTCCATTAATGACTTGTTGCATTAGGATTTAGTAGATACTATATACTCTGCCCTACGTACAGTATAGGTACAGTCTGTACTTATACTGTACGTAGGGCAGAGGCAGAGCATATATATAGTATCTACTAAATCCTAATGAAATAAGTAACTAGAATATATTAAGCCTATACTGTTCATTAGACACGTAGGCCATACTGGCGCACACAAGACTCGTTATGGAATATTAATGTAGTCTATTTCCATGCGATTAGCTTTAGTTCTTATTTATTTATTTATTTATCCACTGTCCTTTCAGTGTTGGTGTATAGGCTATATAGTGTATTTCAATATAAGTTTAATTGATTAATGATATATTCAAAGGAATGCAGGTTTATAGCTATATTAACCCCCTCCAATGTACAGTAAATGACCAAGTATGTTTTTGTCAATATTCCAATGTACAGTTTTGCTTGTACAGTTTAAGTCCCCCACCCACCCCTCCTACTCAACCCCCCCCCCCCCCACCCAACCACCTCCAATGTACAGTCCCCCCCACCCACCTACCCAACCTCCTCCAACAGTTATATGTCAAATGTATATACTCTCTTTTCTGGACTCTTTTTGTATCACAAACAGTACTGTATTTGCAAATCTGGTATGTCATAAATGTATAGATGTAGCAGTACTGTCTATCTGTATGTCGTGTGTGTCATATTATGTTATGATGAATTGAAAATGGGGGACCCTGATGTAAACAAGACGAAAGTCTTTCTCTGGTCTGCATCCCCTTAACAATTGTATGTAATTGAGCTGTACTGTACCCATTCTGCAATCTGTTAATAAAGTTTTCAATCAATCAATCAAACAAAGGTCTGTCCCATTGTATACCAATCAATGGGATATATTGCATGTTGAACTGCATTCTTTCAAATGTATATAATTAATCATTCAAACAGATGTGTAACAAATAAGAAATACAAATTCCATAATGGTGTTTGAATATCTGAGTAATTAAAGTAATTATACATTTGTCCAAAATAGCTGGTTCAGATATGGTTAAGCAGCTGCCCTGTGATCAGATGAATCCATATTATTTATTTTTCCGACATCAAATGCGTAATTTCTTATCGTACAAATATTGTCATATTTATTTTAATTATGATTTAGTAATTAATTCCAAGGAGGCCTGTAGCGTTAACATGAAGGAATCACTATGAGAACACAGTCTGTCAAGTTAATAAAATGTTCAATTGATCAATCAATCATAAGTGTGCTCCTCAGCACTCTTAAATCTGCTCTCAGCCACGCTCAAATCTGATCTCAGGAACATTTGGGGACTCACGCTACCAGCCCTAATATGTCTTAAATGGGCAGAAATCTGTCTAAGAGGAAATGTTTGGTCGTAAATTTGTTATGACCAAAAATGTCTTTAATTACTTAATAATTAAAATAAATATGACAATATTTGTACGATAAGAAATTACTAGGGATGTCCGATATTATCGGCCGACCGATATTATCGGCCGATATCGGCAGTAAAATGTGATATCGGAAAATATCGGTATCGAAAAAAAAAAGAAAAAAAAACAATTTTTTTTTTTTTTTTTTTTTTTTACATTTATTTAACCTTTATTTACCCAGGCAAGCAAGTAAGAACCAATTCTTATTTTATTTATTGTCAAAAGTATGCATGTTGGTTTAATTCAACAACAAGAGATATGTAATGTTAATTTTTACTTTTTTAATTATCATATTTTGCACAGATAATGCTTACATTTAGAAAGCCTTTTGAATGCATCCAGTGAAATTATTAATTACCTGAAATTATTCAGTTTTTTTGGGGGGAAACCCTGCATATATCGGTATCGGTTGATATCGGTATCGGTATCGGTATCGAAATTAAGAGTTGGACAATATCGGAATATCGGTATCGGTAAAAAAGCCAATATCGAGCATCCCTAGAAATTACGCATTTGATGTCGGAAAAATAAATAATATGGATTCATCTGATCACAGGGCAGCTGGATTAACCATATCTGAACCAGCTATTTTGGACAAATGTATAATTACTTTAATTAATCAGATATTCAAACACAATTATGCAATTATTGTGAAATTATTGAAAATAATAATTATTTAAGCCTTCTGTGGAATTTGTATTTCTTATTTGTTACACATCTGTTTTAATGATTAATTATATACATTTGAAAGAATGCAGGTCAACATGCAATATATCCCATTGATTGGTATACAATGGGACAGACCTTTGTTTGATATAGCTATAAACCTGCATTCCTTCGAATATATCATTAATCAATTAAACTTATATTGAAATACACTATATAGCCTATACACCAACACTGAAATGACAGTGGATAAATAAATAAATAAGAACTAAAGCTAATCGCATGGAAATAGACTGCATTAATATTCCATAACAAGTCTTGTGTGCGCCAGTATGGCCTACGTGTCTAATGAACAGTATAGGCTTAATATATTCTAGTTACTTATTTCATTAGGGTTTAGTAGATACTATATATATGCTCTGCCTCTGCCAGTGATGCCACAGATTACTTGTAAAAGTAATCCGATTACTGATTACTGATTACTCCTTTAAAAAGTAATCTTAGTTACTTTACTGATTACTTGATTATCAGAGTAACTTAGTTACTTTGAAAGTAACTAGGTTACGAAGTCGTCGTCCCTGCTGCTGCCACAACATAAGAATGACAAAAAAAAATTAGTAAAATGTACTCAGTTTGAGTAAAATGTACTAATAGGGCAGGTAGGCCTATCTTGCTATCTATAGATCTATAGATTTCACAAAAGATAAATGGTCAATAACACCACATGTAGGCTGATATGTAGCCTACCTTTGAGGCCTGCCCCATTCAGATATGGTTCTACGTTATTATTATTTATTATTGTGTGAATGAATGAATGAATGAATGAATGAATGAATGAATGAATGAAAACTTTATTTAACAGATTGCAGAATGGGTACAATACAGTACGGCTCAATACACACAATTGTTAAGGGGATGCAGACCAGAGAAAGACGTTTGTCTTGTTTCCATCAGGGTCCCCCATTTTCAATTCATATAGACATTTATGACATACACAACATACATGACATTTATGGCATAGGGACATATAGGTATTTAGTACTGATACATTTGTGACATAAGCGGTATTCAAATATACAGTACTGTTACCCCTAGATCATGACAGAGTATATACATGATGGGGAGGGGACTGTACATTAGGAGGGGGTGGGTGGGTGGGAGGGAAATATATACGGCGGGGAGGGAATATATATACTGCAGTGTTGTCAGTGTGCTACTGACAACCTACATACTGCAGTATGGTGTTCCATGTTCATGAATTATAGTGCAATGCAAAAGATGTTTAACTCAAAGGTGGAACATACTGTTTGGCTGGTGGTGCAGCTCCGAGTCCTGTAGAAGTCGACGGTCGTGCTGTGCTGTATATTCCATATGCGGTAGACAGTATTTTGTTTCCTCCGCAAAGTGAATGTTTTTTTCACCCGGCTTAACAAACGTTAAGTAGACTAGTGAACTTCCAGTGCAAGAAAGCGTTACGAATACGAGCGCGAGCTTCTCCCTGCTAGCGCGCAGTTTAGGTCAGCCTGAAAATAACAATAACAGCCGCGCCCACCAGCATGGCTCAACACGCCAGGTTGCGTGCTGTGACGTCACTCCCCAATACAAGGAAAAGCTTTCCAAACATATATTTGACTGTCGAAAACGAAAGAAAATACTGCATTCCGCCTGCATTATCATGAGATAGTAACGAAATAGTAACGCATAGCCACTTGGACAAGTAACTGCAATCAGATTACTGGCTTGTAAAGATTAACGCGTTAGATTACTATTTTCGGGGAAAAGTAATCAGATTACAATAACGCGTTACTTACTAACGCGTTAGTGGCATCACTGGCCTCTGCCCTACATACAGTATACGTACAGACTGTACCTATACTGTACGTAGGGCAGAGCATATAGTATCTACTAAATCCTAATGCAACAAGTCATTAATGGAATAATAAGCCTATACTGCGTTCATGTTATGGTTTGTAACCGACCCCAAACGCAACGGCACACAGAGAGTTGTTTCAGAGTTAGCCAAAAACAAGGGCATCTTTATTCTCAGAGTCACAAGATTGAATTAGGTGGAGAACAGAACAAACGGGGAATCTGGCATGTGAAGAATGTTTGCGGCTCTGCAGATTCTCCCAGAAGGTGATGGTGAGGAGTTTGCTTGTGACGTCTGAGCCGCTCTGCAGATCCCCCCAGCATACACTCAGGGTGGAAACGGAGGGAGAGAGAGAAATCCCAGTTAGCTCAGCGCACAACAGAAACAGAGAGGTGACTGATCCAAACAAATATCCAAGTGACTTGATCTTCGGTGTGATACACACAGTTAGCAGAGTCCAGAGAAAAAACAATACGGTAATCCAAGGTGTAAATCCAACAACAAAAAATAGGTGAGAACAGTATAACAAAAACGGGATCTCTTCGGTGTTTAACAAACACACAAAAAACGAGTGATCCAAAAAGAACTGTTTCCAAAAACTCACCAGAGCGCAACGCGTAAAGCGGGCAGATAAACGAGGCGTAGCTTCGTACGGGGAATCAGGTTCTCCAACAGGGATACTTCACGAGAGTCCTGGGGAGCAACAGACAGCGACGGGAAAGAAAGGCAGATGCAGGGAATATTCAAAACGATCCAACATCGATATTAGGGGGAACAGAGTATATAAAGCCCTCTGGGGCGCTGATTAGAACACACATCAGGTGCGTGATGGTAATTGATACTTGACTTAGAAGTGTGCGTTCGGCCACGGACCAATCATCACAGAATCCTCACAGAACCTTAAAGGAACGGAGCGTGGCGGGGAATGCAATTACTCAACAAAGTACCTTAAAGGAACGGAGCGTGTGGCCGGGAACGGACCAATCATCACAGTACTTTAAGAAGCCTGTGGTGGGGAAAGAACCAATCCTCACAGTACTCCCCCCTCCACGGGAGCCACCCGGCGACCCACTCGGCCCCGGCCTGCCCGGACGGGACCGAAGGAAGCCGGCGATCAGGGGCACTGGAGAGGGGGACAAAGACAGAGGACCGGCGAGGGAGGCCGGAGACGGGGACTGGGGCCCGACAGCGGAGGCCGGGCACGGGGACAGAGGACCGGCGAGGGAGGCCGGAGACGGGGACTGGGACCCGACAGCGGAGGCCGGGCACGGGGACAGAGGACCGGCAAGGGAGGCCGGAGACGGGGACTGGGGCCCGACAGCGGAGGCCGGGCACGGGGACAGAGGACCGGCGAGGGAGGCCGGAGACGGGGACTGGGACCCGGTGAGGGGGCTGGACGGCACCTGAAGACACTGGGCACGACAGGAGGAGCTCCACCCCTTGATGGTACCGGAGGACCAGGCGATGTGGGGCTCGTGCAGCGCGAGCCAGGGCCTGCCCAGGACCACAGGGACAAGAGGAGAGCTGGTGACGAAAAACTGGAGTCTCTCAACGTGGTTACCAGCAACGGTGAGAAGGACTGGACAGGTGCGTTGAGTGACGTCAGCCAGGCGGCGATGATCCAGCGCGAAGACCTCCAAGGGCCTCTCGAGGTCCTCAAGTGGAATGTTGGCCCGGGTGGCAAACCCAACATCCATGAAACTCCCATCAGCACCAGAGTCCATGAGTGCACCCACCGTCGCCTGCTGGTCCGCCCAGGCTAGGGTGACGTCCGCCAGACGGTTAGGTGGTGCACGGGTGGGGGAACAGGAAAAACGGCTCACCAGGATCTCCCGGGGTCCCGGCGAGCCTGGTCTTCTTGGCCGGGTAGGGCAATTGGAGACACGGTGTCCATCCCGGCCACAGTAGAGGCAACGGCCGGACCTGAGCCTGGACTCCCGTTCGGCCGGGCTAAGGCGGTTGCATCCCAGCTGCATGGGTTCCTCCTCAGTCACGGCTCGGGAGGGAACAAACCCACCAGTCACGGAGGGGGCAGGACGGTCAGCACCGTAGAGGCGGCCGCCGGGAAAGGGAGCCCCTGAGCGGAGGTCGATGGCACAGTCGTAAGGCCGGTGAGGCGGAAAGACCTGAGCCCTGGACTCACTGAAAACCTCCTCGAGGTCGTGGTACTCGGGGGGTACGTCTGGGGTACTGAAAACCTCCTCGAGGTCGTGGTCCTCGGGGGGTACGTCTGGAGTACTAAAAACCTCCTCGAGGTCATGGTCCTCGGGGGGTACGTCTGGGGTACTGAAGACCTCCTCGAGGTCGTGGTACTCGGGGGGTACGTCTGGGGGTCCCCGTCGTGCTCGCTCACGCCTTCTCTCCCGGAGGCGTCCGTCGATGCGGATAGCGAGGCTGATCAGGCCCTCGAGAGAATCGGGCTCCTCTTGGGTCGCGAGCTGGTCCCTTACTGCGTCGTTGAGCCCCCTCAGGAAGGTGAGACGAAGCGCTTGTTCGTTCCAACCGCTCTCCGTTGCGGCCAGTCTGAACTCCAGCGCGTAGTCTCTGACACTGCCACTGTCCTGCCGGAAGGTGCCCAACCGAGCTCCTGGGTCCTGGCCACGGGCTGGGTGGTGAAAAACCCTGCAGAGCTCAGCCACGAAGTCTGGGTAGTAGAAACAGAAGTCTGCCCCCATTGCCCAGGAGGCAGTGACCCACTGGGCTGCCCGGCCTGAGAGCAAGTTAGTCATGTAAGCCACTCGGGCTCCCCTTGAAGTGAAACGACTGGGTTGATGACGAAAAACCAACTCACACTGCATGATGAATGTGGCACAATCCTCGAAGTTACCGTCGAACAACCGTGGTTCGGAGAGACGGGGCTCCCGAGGTGCGGGATCGGGAGGCGCGGGACCTGCCAGGGCTGCGGGTGATGCTCCGGCCGAGGCTCCTGAAGGAAGTGGGGTTACAAGCAAGGTGTTAACGGTTTCACTCAGCGCTTGTAAGTGGAGGAGAATACTAGACTGCTGGCTAGCCAGAGCCCCCAGGGACCCCTGAATAAGCAGGACCTGCTCTCGGAGTTCCTGTACAGCAGCCGCAGCCGCATCTAGCTGTAGGCTGTGTTCCTTGGTTGACTCTATCTGGACTGCCAATGCTGTGCTGACTCTCTCTGTGTCGGCTGGGGTCGTCATGGTTGGATCGTAATGTTATGGTTTGTAACCGACCCCAAACGCAACGGCACAGAGAGAGTTGTTTCAGAGTTAGCCAAAAACAAGGGCGTCTTTATTCTCAGAGTCACAAGATTGAATTAGGTGGAGAACAGAACAAACGGGGAATCTGGCATGTGAAGAATGTTTGCGGCTCTGCAGATTCTCCCAGAAGGTGATGGTGAGGAGTTTGCTTGTGACGTCTGAGCCGCTCTGCAGATCCCCCCAGCATACACTCAGGGTGGAAACGGAGGGAGAGAGAGAAATCCCAGTTAGCTCAGCGCACAACAGAAACAGAGAGGTGACTGATCCAAACAAATATCCAAGTGACTTGATCTTCGGTGTGATACACACAGTTAGCAGAGTCCAGAGAAAAAACAATACGGTAATCCAAGGTGTAAATCCAACAACAAAAAATAGGTGAGAACAGTATAACAAAAACGGGATCTCTTCGGTGTTTAACAAACACACAAAAAACGAGTGATCCAAAAAGAACTGTTTCCAAAAACTCACCAGAGCGCAACGCGTAAAGCGGGCAGATAAACGAGGCGTAGCTTCGTACGGGGAATCAGGTTCTCCAACAGGGATACTTCACGAGAGTCCTGGGGAGCAACAGACAGCGACGGGAAAGAAAGGCAGATGCAGGGAATATTCAAAACGATCCAACATCGATATTAGGGGGAACAGAGTATATAAAGCCCTCTGGGGCGCTGATTAGAACACACATCAGGTGCGTGATGGTAATTGATACTTGACTTAGAAGTGTGCGTTCGGCCACGGACCAATCATCACAGAATCCTCACAGAACCTTAAAGGAACGGAGCGTGGCGGGGAATGCAATTACTCAACAAAGTACCTTAAAGGAACGGAGCGTGTGGCCGGGAACGGACCAATCATCACAGTACTTTAAGAAGCCTGTGGTGGGGAAAGAACCAATCCTCACAGTTCATTCATTACGCCGTAGGCATTAATGGAATAATAAGCCTATACTGCGTTCATTCATTACGCCGTAGGCTACAGTATACTGCGCACATGTGTGTGTGTGTGTGTGTGTGTGTGTGTGTGTGTGTGTGTGTGTGTGTGTGTGTGTGTGTGTGTGTGTGTGTGTGTGTGTGTGTGTGCGCGCGCTGCGGCAGGTGTACCACGAGCTGTAATATGATGACAATACATTATTCTAATCTCATTTCGATGGGTCGCGCAAGACTCGCAAGGCACTTCCGCATCCATTTCCACACAGCTGCGTTATTACTTTGCCTTATAAGGAGCTCTGGATGCATTGTTTTGTATGCAAATGACCTGAACGGGGACGCACTTTCGAGTTTAAGACATAATGCCATTCCCCAAGCAGATATCAGATCATATCACAGGTGCGACCGTTTGAGCCACTTAAGACATATTACCAGCACGTTCGGGACTCAGAGTGAACTTGTCATTGATTCTGTCTCAGTCGGTTCCAAGATAAGTCTTCCAAGAGAACTCTTTGGAAATTTTGGGGGAATGAGACCCAATGGGTCTGTGTCTCTAATTACCATATTGACTCATCAGTCTAGTCTCGAGTTCACGAGATCCTCCCTCACTCAACTAAACTGTTCTGATTTGACGGTTTCCGTGACGTCGACATAGCACTGATTTGCATAACTAACGCCCCCCTATGGTTGTAGCGCACAGTGAAACCCGACACTTCCTCAAACGGGAGAGCCAGAGTGAGGGAGAGAGAGAGAGAGAGAGAGAGAGGGAGAAACAGATAGAGAGAGACAGGCTCATACGCTGCGTTTCTCTGAGCGATCTCTCCTCAGCTGTCTGCCCCGGCTTACACGCTCGAGTCGCGACAGAGCACACATACACACGCGCGTCACGCTGTCTCTCTCTCTCCCTCTCTCTGTCCCTCTCTCCCTGTCTCCCTCTCTACCTCTCTCTCTCCCTCGAGTCGGGAACACTATAATATCACTGTAATATCTTTGCGCATGCTCCCACGCGCACGCCCGTATTCCGATCCGTACAATAATAATTACAGAGGTATATATTGACATTTGAAACAAGTTACCAATGCATTGTCCCATGGGATTATGCCCCCCCCGTGGCGAAATTAATTAGTATCCCCCTCAATCTCTCTCTATCTCTCTCTGTGCAAGTCACAGACTGTGTGGATGACTGTCACTCAAAGTGCTTATGGGCGGAGCCAGGCCAACACAGCCTGAAATCCATTCCAAAGTGAGAAAGATTTGGCTTTTGAGTACTTAATTAGAAATATAAAACAATGATTATTTTTTAATAACAGCTTACAGATCTGTTCAATAGACTCACAGGAATTGTGTAAAGTTGCCCAAATAGTGCTAGGAATAGCAATGCATGTCCCCTTTAAGATAGGGTGCTTTGTCTGACCCCAGGGCCACATCACTGAAAGAGCAGGCATGTATGTGCCAAAGAACAACCGCAAGATTTAGTATGTTGTTTTTTTATATTCTCTATTTATTTATTATATATATGTATATATTTATTTATTTGTTTATTTATTTAATTTATGCATTTTACTATCGTGCTATAGTATTATGGTCGTTCTCTATACTGCTGTCTTTTATTTTCTGTTTTTTTAATACACATGTTTTTTTCTGTAATTTTTTTTTAATTATTATTATTAATAATAATAATAATAATGATAGTAGTAGCTGTAGCTATAGTAGTAATATAGTAGTAGTAGTAGCAGTAGTAGTAGTAGTAGTAGTAGTAGTAGTAGTAGTAGTAGTAGTAGTAGTAGTAGTAGTAGTAGTAGTAGTAGTACTAGTAGTAGTAGTAGTAGTAGTAGTAGTAGTAGTAGTAGTAGTAGTACTAGTAGTAGTAGTAGTAGTAGTAGTGGTAGTAGTAGTAGTAGTAGTAGTAGTAGTAGTAGTAGTAGTAGTAGTAGTAGTAGTAGTAGTAGTAGTAGTAGTAGTGGTAGTAGTAGTAGTAGTAGTAGTAGTAGTAGTAGTAGTAGTAGTAGTAGTAGTAGTAGTAGTAGTAGTCAAGTCAAGTCAAGTAATTTATTTATATAGCACGTTTAAAGGCCCAAGAGCCAACCAAAGTGCTGTACAATCAAAGGTTAAAATCAATGTCCTAATATAAAATACACAAATACAAAAATACAAAAAGGCACAGCAGGACAAGACAGTACATTCAGAGAGTAGGACAGTAGGACAACACACGAATAGGGGAACACAAAGTACAGTAGCACACAGGGGACAGAGGAGCATAAGAAGATATACAAGAGGGAGGGGGCAGGATAAAATTACATGGGAGTGTGTGAGTTAGGGTGTGGGAGAATCAGGGTTTATTGAAGGCCAGGGAATAGAAGTGGGTTTTTAGACGGGCCTTAAATGTCTCCAGTGAGGGGGCAGATCGGATCTCCAGGGGAAGCTGGTTCCATAGCTTGGGCGCCACGGCCTTGAAGGAGCGATCGCCTCTCTTTTTGAGTCTGGTGCGGGGGGGGGACCAGCCGAGCCTGGTTGGAGGATCTGTAATTTTTTTTTTCTGTAATTTTTTTAAAATTATTATTATTAATAATAATAATAATAATAATAATAATGATAGTAGTAGCTGTAGCTATAGTAGTAGTAGTAGTAGTAGTAGTAGTAGTAGTAGTAGTAGTAGTAGTAGTAGTAGTAGTAGTAGTAGTAGTAGTAGTAGTAGTAGTAGTAGTAGTAGTAGTAGTAGTAGTAGTAGTAGTAGTAGTAGCAGTTCTGCAGTAGTGGTAATAGTAGCAGCAGTTCTGTAGTAGTAGTAGTCAGGCCCGGACTGGCCATCGGGAGCACCGGGAGTTTTCCCGGTGGCCTGGCCTGCACAGATAAAAAAAAAAAAAATTATTTAAAAAATATATATATATATATATTTTGTTTATTATAATTTTTTATTTTTTTTTGTCAGGCCATTGTTTCTAGTTGTGGCGGTGGCGCGGCACGATAGTTAGATAACCTAGGTGGGTGGGGAACAACCAGGATTGCTGTCTGCGACAGAGTAGGAGAACTATCTGACTCTCTCTCCCTCACGCGGATCACACACACACAATGGAGCCGTGCTGCCGCTTGTGATTGGTGGAAGCGGGACCAGGCGATACAACTGATTGACAGCGGAGGCGGCGAATGGAATGGCAGATGGCACACTCCCACTTTTCTGAAAGGAGTTGTTAAATCTGACATTACAAAAAACAATATGTGGTGGTTATGATTGGGGCTGAAGTTGAATAAACAATTTATGAAAGAGAAAGTCAAAATAATTCCAAGATAATTCAAAGATTACACACCTTTGCCACATTGGCTACAAACATAATCACTGCAAAGTTATCAAAAAAATAAGAATCTGATCAGACACAAGGGTTAAGTTGTTGTTCCCTTTCTAATTTCCTCAAAAACATCTAGTCTAGTTAATGTGATCAATATTATTTGACAATTGATGCTTTTTGTTGGAAATTTCAGTCAGTGAGCTCATACTTTGAGCTCATTTTATAGTTAAAATGATTGAGACAACGCAATCTTCTGTCTTCGTTGTGCATGCATGCGTGTGCTCACCACACGCGATACATGTGTCACTATTCTGGCAGTGGCTACTGTTATTATAGTATTGTAATGAAAGGTCTGTTATTTAATGTTTGTGTAAAGGGCTATTTTAACTGTTGATGGGTAGTGCATCAGTAAAGTGAATATGGTATTGTGCTCTTGCTCTGTTTGAATAGGTGGAGAGAGTGGTTAACTGTATTATAATAGTAAATAGAAAAATATGTTGTGCTCTTTTCTTTTTGAAGGTGGAGAGAGTAGCATTGCTAGTGCCACAACAGTTTTATTTGAGGTTCATAACAGTACATTGTACTAAGCAATTGTTGGCTCATTAGTTATATTAGTCGTACTGGCGAATCACGTCCTGCGCTTTGCCATCGAGATATACCTCATCTCCAGTACCTAGTGTACTCCATCAACGAATAAAACAAATACACCCAGCACCTGCCAGGCCCCGCCCTAGTGACGTACTATATAGCACTAGGCGTGGTCACCACTCGCTCTTCCTCTATTTTCGTTTCCATCATAGCGGATGCTTGCACCCTTTGCAACTAGTTGTTATGAAAAGTTTAGAGAAATTACGCAATATTGAGTGCTTACCGGAGATTTGCCTACCCCTGGAATCTTCGGCATGTTCTGACGTGGGTTCTGCCGTTCTGCGACTCTGCAGGAGGATGCATTTCGATGCATCTCAGCGTCGAGTCTGTAGTCTCCTCGTTTTGTTGACAGCAGACAGAGGGACGGCGTGTGAGGTGTAGCTATTGAGCTACCTCACACAAGGTAGGACCTGCGCCACTAGGCATTATCGCTGGTGTTAGTAATGCTGCTTGTTGTTTTGTTAGACAACCGAGTGGTATATCGGCGCCAGGGGCAGGATGTTTGGGGAAACGTCCCTCTGAGTTGGACGTTCCCAGGCTGTCCTGGAGCGCGCTGCTAATACTAAATGCTATAATGCTGGGTCACTGTTCTACTGTTCCCCACTGTGGGATGTTACTAGGCATGACAATGCTGGCGTTTGTGATGTTGCTCGAGTTGTCCCGGGAGACAACCGAGTTGTGTATTGGCGCAAGCGGCGGGATATCTGGGTAAACGTTGTTGTTTTCCCCGTTATCCTGGAGCGTGATAGTTTTTAGTTCATTGATGTCGAATATCTTAAGTTGATAGGTTCATCAGTTCATAATGTCTGGTAATCTAAAGGCCATAATGTAGAATATGCCTAATGGCGTCTGTGTGTCTGCATTCTCCCTCCCTGCATTGGCGTGACCTGCTGACCTCGTGGCTGTCTCCTTCCACACACACCCATTAACACACACACAGGGCTCCCTGTACATCCTGATCACGCGCCTCACACACACACATCCTCCTCTTCTGACGCGCACACGCACACACACTCACGTACACACACACACACATCGCTCACCCACACTTACAAACACATACACACAGTTACACACCAACTGTTATGAGAACTGTCATGTATATCACGAACCATTAGATGGATGTTAACCAGATGGCCCCCTTAGAAAACATCCATTAACTCTTGCACTTAGACACACACACCACACAGCCTAGCACACACACACCACACACACACACATGCATACACACACAGATACATACACACACACACCCCTCCCCTTCTCTCTCCGTCCAAGAGGGTATAAATGACATGTAATGTGATGAATTATTTCTTCTACTGGTGGTGCGAGAGGCTGAGCCCATGGGCTGCAGGAGGAGAGTTCTCTTCTTCTCTGTGTGATGAAATAAAAGCTCAGTTTGAAATACTCTGTCGTTCCGCGAATCTTTTGGTCGACTGGTCCATGACCATATCAATTCAAGAACTCACGAGGGACAGGTTATCCCTTTCAAATGGAGGTTCCAGTGAGAATTGATGTGGGCCAGCCGCAACCAAGGACGGAACGAGGAATGGAGACACGGAGGAGAAGACGATGCAGAAGATCCAGACATTCACACCAGCTGTCTGCAGCGCGTCTGAACCAGGGATGAGATACCAACAGCAGCCCCTCAGACGTCCGTGACGAGAGCACCAGACCACCAGACGACCAGGTGACAGGCAGGAGGAGACGGAGGACAGGCCAGGATGAAGAGAGGCAGACTGGAGGAGATGGCAGCTGAGCAGCAGAGGCCGGAGATGAACACCGCAGCCAGGCACCGCAGATCATCTACGGCACGCAGATCATCTACGACAGGAGGAGAAGTGGCAGCAGGAGAGACACTGAGCTGAGCTGGAGTGACGGTGGGCCAGCTGAGGAGAGGTGGAGAGGACAGTCCAGAGACACTGAGGAGGCAGCAGACCAGAGGAGACACTTTTGTCTAGGGGACCGCACCTGGAACGGGGACCAACTCAGGAGGAGGCCCTTGCCCTCTAGGAGACGGGGCCGACCCAGGATGGGCGGTGTACTGTAACAGAGGGAAGGTAGCGCCCTGATGGACGTTGCGTGTGCCTGAGTAAGGGGGGTCCCACAGGGGTTACGGGTATCGTCTGGAAAAGTTGCAAATCTGTGTTTCTCTCTTTCTTCTCTCTCTCTCTCCCGCTCCCCCCTCCCTCCCTCTATCTCTCTCTCTCTCCTCTCTTGGAGTTGTTCATCTCATCTGGTTTAGGTGTGATGCGTGTAATGAGGTGACAATCGACGGGTACAGATCCATCAATGAACTGTTGTGTTGACGTATTGATTTAACGTCAAAAGGGGGGTTGATAGTTTTTTAGTTCATTGATGTCGAATATCTTAAGTTGATAGGTTCATCAGTTCATAATGTCTGGTAATCTAAAGGCCATAATGTAGAATATGCCTAATGGCGTCTGTGTGTCTGAATTCTCCCTCCCTGCATTGGCGTGACCTGCTGACCTCGTGGCTGTCTCCTTCCACACACACCCATTAACACACACACAGGGCTCCCTGTACATCCTGATCACGCGCCTCACACACACACATCCTCCTCTTCTGACGCGCACACGCACACACACTCATGTACACACACACACATCGCTCACCCACACTTACAAACACATACACACAGTTACACACCAACTGTTATGAGAACTGTCATGTATATCACGAACCATTAGATGGATGTTAACCAGATGGCCCCCTTAGAAAACATCCATTAACTCTTGCACTTAGACACACACACCACACAGCCTAGCACACACACACCACACACACACACATGCATACACACACAGATACATACACACACACACCCCTCCCCTTCTCTCTCCGTCCAAGAGGGTATAAATGACATGTAATGTGATGAATTCTTTCTTCTACTGGTGGTGCGAGAGGCTGAGCCCATGGGCTGCAGGAGGAGAGTTATCTTCTTCTCTGTGTGATGAAATAAAAGCTCCGTTTGAAATACTCTGTCGTTCCACGAATCTTTTGGTCGACTGGTCCATGACCATATCAATTCAAGAACTCACGAGGGACAGGTTATCCCTTTCAAGCGCGCGGCTAATGCTATGCTATGTTGGGCTACTGTTTCTGTTTTGTCTCCCTGCTGCGGGAATGTCTGTCTACACTATAGTCTTCCCTCCTCTTAACCATTCATGCTGACGGTCAATCTGTGTCTACTGTGGGAGTATTGCAGGGGGGCTTTGTTTACCTTTTCATGGGTAAATGGGCTGAGGTCTAGGGCTGGTGTGTTGTTTGTGAATATTATGAATGAATGCGGGACTGGTTCTCTGGTCCGCATCCCTTTAACGTTGTGTGCATGGGCTAGCCCATTCTACAGTATATTGGTGGTGTTAGTTCATTTATTCATTAACCCCTTCATGGTGCACACCACAGTGGAGGTTGCTGGTTGCAACCACCACTGGTGCTCCGTGTTAGCATCAGTCCTTTGCTTTTGACATGTTGAAACAGTGCCCCGCCCGGCCGACGCCATGAGGTGGGTCGGCCCGGCGAGTGGCTGGTGGGCTGTTAAAGCCTGTACCGCCACGGTATGGAATTGGCAGCGATTAGTAACTGTGTTCGAATTGCTGTTTTTTCTGTCAAAAATGGTGTCTGGTGGCGGGGCCTTGAGGGCCAGCCGACGTCGACGCATCGCGCAAGGTTGTTGACGTTATTAGCTTTGACCTAGCCGCAAGCTATAACCGCAGGGAGGTTCCCTTCTCAGGGCTCCCCTCTCCGCAGAGGATCTGGTCTTCCGCTGGAGCGCGGGCGGTATTTGTCCTAGGCCCCACACCGCCTCACACCGCGCAGCCAGAAGAAGAGAGAGCACGGCCTCGTCAGCGGCGATGACGAGGCCCTCGACAGGCGGCCATGTTTTCCCCCGCCAGAGGTATCCTGGGCGTTGAATCGACAGGTGTCCACAAGGCCGACAGCCTTGGCGGCCGAGGGAGCGGCCATGTTGGATGAGCTCGGCTTGGAATATACAAGCCGTCGCCGTCCTGCCGCGAGCAGCCCGCTCTCCGATCACTCCCTCCCCCAACATCAGCGGAAAAGGGGCTCTGATTGTTTCCTTTGGCTGCGGGCCGCGAGCCTTCGTTGAAGCGCATGCAGCCCCACGTTTCGCTTCTCATGGGGACAGGGGCTGACACCCAGTTGATGGCTGAGCCTGGGTCTGTCCGTGATAATGTTGTGCTGTCAAGCGGCTCCCACACCATAAGCTGTGTTGGTTGAGCCTGGTGTTACGTCTATCAACTACAAGTGTTGTCAGTAGGGGGGCTCGAAACCTTTTTGAGGCACAAAGTGCGGGCTTCCCCGACCTCGCCTTCGCCAGGCCGGGTATCATGTTGGTGCCTCCCACTCCTGAAAGATTGGCAGTGGTCTCGCAGGCGTGCGTGATTTGGGTGGTAGTAATATCACTGCAGGGCTACGGTGTGTAGGAACCCATGGGGGCCTCACACCTTGCATGTCCGGCTGCAAAACAACTCCTCAGCATGTTCTGGAGGGGTGTTCAGTGGGGGAGCTTTTGTCACCTAGACTGATGTCAGCTTCCCCCGTATCAAACTGGCCCTTTCTGTCGGGGTCCCCCCTTGGGTGCGATTGCCTCGTGGGTAGTGTCAGGGTCAGATGTCCCGACACAGAACGCTCTGCTCGCACGGGTCCAGGGTTGGCTACGCACAGCGGGTGGGACCGGGCCGCCTATCTACAGTTCCTAGCGGACCTGCGCCACATGGCGGCGGGTGCGTTGGGAGTGTCATCACATATGGCTACAGCAGTACCATTATGTCGAGGTGGATGGAGAGAACGCTGAGGCAGGGACTTGTATTTACACAACCCCACCCGTTTTCGGGTTTGGTACAGACCCTATTGTCAGGGTCACCAGCAGTGACAGCTCTGGTCAACGAGATCCAATCTCTGTGGATGAAGCAAGCCATCGTCGTGGCGTTTTCCTCCCGGTGTTCTCTGGTGCCTGAGAAATCGGGAGGGGGGTGTCAGAACCATGCTGGACCTGTCCCATGGGAAGGTTCAGCATTTTTTGGATCGTTTCCTACCTGTTGAACACTGTCAGGTGGGGGCCTGGTTCTCCTCCATAGACCTGTAGGATGCATATTCGCATCCCCGATCTTCCATCCTAGGGCTTACCTACGCTTCCTTTGCAGGGTTAGCGTATGAGTACCAGAGGCTGCCGTTCGGCTTTTCTCTGGCTCCCCGCATCTTCACCAAGTGCGTGGAGGCCGCACTGGGGCCTCTGCGTCGTCAGGGGTTACGAAGTGTATTCTGCCCTGACGACGTTCTGGTCCTTGGCGGTCAAGGTGGATCATCAGGTCTCATGCCAGGCAGGTTTCCTACCAGCCTGGGGTTTGTTGTAGACTGGAAGTAGAGTACTCCTCTTCCCAGTCAACGGGTGGAGTGCTATGGGCATCCCTCTCAGAGCGTGTTGTCACGCTCGGGAGGTTCTGTCCTAGGGCGGTTACGGCGCTGTCCGTGATACGCCTGCTCGGTATGATGGCATCAGCTCATTCCGTGGTCCCTCTTGGCCTCCTCTTCACCCCAGGAGGGGGTTACGGAGGTGGGTTTTCCAGTATGGAAATAGATCCGGTGAGAGGCAAGTGGAAGCGGCTAAGGTTCCCGTGTCAGTACTGGGGGACCTCGCCCTGGGGGGTTCCTCACCAGGGGGGTCCCCATGGGCAGTAGGCTGTCACACGTCACGTTTTTCACCGACGCCTCCCTCGCTGGAGACGCGTCGGGCCAACGCAGTAGGGGGCAGCTGGCAAACCATGCTGCCCGGTCTGCGCTACGTTCAATGTGTTGGTATTGAAAGCGGTCCTTCTGGTCCTCAAACGGTGTTGATCAGGACGGACAATACAACGTCAGTGTCGTATATCGACAGACAGGGAGGAGTATGCTCCCCCCGTCTGCACCGGGCGGCGGGCGGCTGGCTATGGGCGTCCTCCATCTGCGCGGCCTGAGGGCTCCCCACATCCCCGGCAGGGTGAATGTGGGTACAGGTGTAATGTCGCGGGGCGGTCCTCACCCTGACGGGTGGGGATTACGTCCGGACATGGTCAGGCAGGTCTGAGACCGATGCCGTGTTGCCTGGGATTCTTTCCCCCATACATCTGTTAGGTCAGTTGTTGGGGCGGGTACGTTGAGGAGCGCAGGTCCTTGATCCTGATTGCACCGGACCGGGGCGCAGCTGTGTGGTTCCCGGTCCTGATCCAGCTCTTGGTATCCCCGTCATGGCCTGTTCCTTGGTCATCGCGGGCCCTCTCTCAAGCGTACGGGTCTCTGTGTTAGTTCCCTGTGCTGGGCCAGCCGCTGATGGTTTGGCTGGTGAGAGGGTGAGTCTGGAGAGGATGGATCCTTCTGTGGTTGGTACCATCCGGAACGCGCATGCTCCCTCCACTATCGCGGGTTACGCGGGTAGGTGGCGTATTTTCCAAGAGTGGTGTAAGGCCACCCTCTTGTGAAGCGTTTCCTGCTTGCCGCTCTGCGCCTTAAGCCGGTGAAACTTTCTCTGGCTCTCAGTTGGGATCTTCAATTGGTCCTCGTCGGTTGTCCGAGGCCCCGTTTGAGCCTCTTGAGCAAGGCCTTTGGGACTGCGTTCCTGCTGGCCGTCACCTCCGCTAAGCGCGTGGGTGAGCTTTGTGCTCTCTCGGTGCGGCCTGAGTGCCTGTCTATTCGTTCCGATAGCGGTGCCACTCTGCGGCCTAATCCAGCCTTCGTGCCGAAAAATATCCGGAGTTCTTTCCGCTCCAGGGATATTATGGTTCAGGCGTTTCATCCGCCTCCTCAGGCTAGTGAGTTGGAGGCGGGCCTTCACCTGTCATGTCCGGTCCGGGCTTTGGGGATTTACCTCAGCCTTACTCAGGGCCTCAGGGCTACCGATCAGCTCTTTGTCTGTTACGGTGGCTCTCGTGCTGGTAAGACACTGTCGAAACAGTGCCTGTCCCATTGGTTGTGCGAGGGCTTTGCCCTTTGCTACACGTTGGCCGGGCTGGCTCCCCCTGGGGGCGTCAGGTCGCACTCCACTCGTGGGGTGGCGGCCTCTGCCGCCCTGCTGGGTGGGGCTTCGGTGGAGGACATCTGTGCTGCGGCTTCGTGGTCCTCACCGGGTCCCTTCGTAAGGTTTTACCTCATGGACATGACCGGGGGTTCTGTCTCCCAGGCGGTTCTGAGGTCTGGAACCTCTCCTGCTTCCCGTCCTTTGGTGGGGTAGCAGGGGTGTGTGGGTGTGGGCCACAATGTGTTGTGTCACACGTGGTTCCGCCTGTGCTGTGCGTTCAAGAGGTTCTAGTTCCCTCTTGTTAACCCTCGGGTGGAGTTGACTGCCGCCCCCTCTTCATTAGGAAGGATGGGGTGACGGGACTCCCCTCCCCCCTGATGTGGGCTTTCGGGTCCTCAGGGGGTGCATTTGTCGGTCCTCGCGTCTGCTCTGTCCCCATATCTCGATGGCGAAGAGCAGGACGCGATTCGCCAGTACGACTAATATAACGATAGGTTATGTATATAACCTAGTTATATGAGTACTGGCTGAGCGTCCTGCTCTTAGCTTGCCCTGAGGTCCCTTGGGGAAACTTTTCTTTGGAAACGTTTTTTTCCGAGGAAGAGCGAGTGGTGACCACGCCTAGTGCTATATAGTATGTCACTAGGGCGGGGCCTGGCAGGTGCAAGGTGTATTTGTTTTATTCGTTGATGGAGTACACTAGGTACCGGAGATGAGGTATATCTCGATGGCGAAAAGCAGGACGCTCAGCCAGTACTCATATAACTAGGTTATATACATAACCTATCGTTTGTGATTCACATGCACTAAAATTCACCAGAATGCAGGAAATTAAGTCTTTGTAACAAAACATTTCCGGGTGGGGGATCCCCAGACCCCCCGCTTAAAAAGTGGCCTGATTGGGGCTATATTTCGCGCTATATCTCCCGGTATGAATTATTTCCCCAGTCCGGCCCTGGTAGTAGTAGTAGTAATATAATAGTAATAGTAATAGTAGTAGTAGTAGTAGTAGTAGTAGTAGTAGTAGTAGTAGTAGTAGTAGTAGTAGTAGTAGTAGTAGTAGTAGTAGTAGTAGTAGTAGCAGTTCTGTAGTAGTGGTAATAGTAATAGTAGTAGTAGTAGTAGTAGTAGTAGTAGTAGTAGTAGTAGTAGTAGTAGTAGTAGTAGTAGTAGTAGTAGTAGTAGTAGTAGTAGTAATAATAGTAATAGTAGTAATTAGGGGTGTAAAGGTACACGTGTCCGTACCGAATTTATTTGTATTATTATTAATAATAATAATAATAATAATGATAGTAGTAGCTGTAGCTATAGTAGTAATAGTAGTAGTAGTAGTAGTAGTAGTAGTAGTAGTAGTAGTAGTAGTAGTAGTAGTAGTAGTAGTAGTAGTAGTAGTAGTAGTAGTAGCAGCAGTTCTGTAGTAGTGGTAATAATAATAGTAGTAATAATAGTAGCAGCAGTTCTGTAGTAGTAATAGTAGTAGTAGTAGTAGTAGTAGTAGTAGTAGTAGTAGTAGTAGTAGTAGTAGTAGTAGTAGTAGTAGTAGTAGTAGTAGTAGTAGTAGTAGTAGTAGTAGTAGTAGGTCTACAAGATACACTACACCAGGGGTTCCCAAACTTTTCAAGCCGGGACCCAGAAAATAAGGCGTCAGAGAGCCGCGGCCCAATGCACATCGTCAGGCTTTTTTTTTTTTTTTCAGCGACCGATTCTTTAAGCCAAATATCACTTCAATCCTATTAAGTTAGTTCAAGTTAGTTATTCATTTATATGTGCTATTTAAGAGAGGGCTAACTTGTTGCAAAATAATAATGATAATAATAATAGCCTCATTAAAATACTATTGTTGCTTCGGTTGTTTTCAGCGTTTTATGTGCATAATCTTATTATTATTTATTATTATTATTTAGTTTGAAATGTTCGTTGAAATAAGTAGATTTTTCGTTTTTGTTTATTTATTAAGTTAATATAAAACCATATAGTCACATTTTAGAATACAATAGAATAGAATTTTAGAATACAACTAGAAACACTGTCCTGGCCTGCTTCTAAGTTCAGTGGCCTGACAAAAAAAAATAAAAAAATGTTTTTTTTTGGGTTTTTTTTTTTTTTGTATCATCTCGCGGCCCTCCCGTGACCCCGACTTTGGGAACCACTGCACTACACGACCAAGGTACCCATGTACATGTCAAAATACTTCCCAAAGGTCAGTGAATACCACGATCACAACACCAGAGGGAGCTCCACAAATCATGTTAAACCCAGATTCGGTTCAAACAAAGGACTAAACACGTTTCGCAATTATGCCACATCAATGTGGAATGCCCTACCCAAAGCTGTAAAGGAATGTGAATCACTACCCACTTTCAAAAACACTCTCAAAGAACACCTACGGGAGACTGCAATTCGAAACTGGTCCCTACAAATGTCCTAACCCAGTTGTACAGTAAATGACCAAGTATGGCTTTGTCAGTATTCCAATGTATTCCCCCCCCCCCCCCCCCCCCACCTCCAATGTACAGCCCCCCACCCACCCACCGACCCAACCCCACCCCACCTACCCAACCTCCTCCAATGTACAGTTTCTACGTCAAATGTATATACACTCTTTTTCTGGACACTTCTTGTATCACAAACAGTACTGTATTTGCAAATCTGGTATGTCATAAATGTATAGATGTAGCAGTACTGTCTATCTGTATGTCGTGTGTGTCATATAATGTTATGATGAATTGAAAATGGGGGACCCTGATGTAAACAAGACGAAAGTCTTTCTCTGGTCTGCATCCCCTTAACAAGTGTGTGTATTGAGGCCTCGCAAAAAAAATAATATATATATATATTATTATTATTATAGTTTTTTTTTTATAAAAATAAATAGAATGTTAACAATTACTTTCCATCACAGACCCAAAACTAGTTTTGCTTACATGATTATATATTTCACATTAGACACGTTTGTAGAATAGTAATATGCATATAAACTGCCTCACTATATGCGACAGCGTGACTGCGTCATCTATCAAGCGCATTGGGACGTGGGGTGGTGGTCAGGTGTAAGGTGTGTGTCAGTGTGTGGCAGAGTGGTGGTAATTACAATTTTGAAACGCAATGTCGAGAGAACGAGATAAATGGAGGACATTTTACTCAGGGAATGAACAAAGAAAAAAAGCAAAGAAAAAAGAAGTTTTCAATACCGCGTTGAGAGGTTAATTTGATAAATTCATCACAAAAATCAGCGACCCGACCGCGTCAGCAGCCGCGGGGCCTCGCGTCGGGACAACCGACAATGATGTTTTGCAAGCAGGGCTGCCCAGCCCCAGGTGACAACGATGGTCATAACGACGAGCAGTGAAGATGAGGAGGAGGGCGAGGCCGCCGCGACCCCTCAGGAGGAAGACACACACAATATCCCACTATCCGCAGAGCGGGTATTCGAAGCGGAATATTTCCTCAAAATAGTGGATCGGGCCCTCGCAGCATTAAACTCCAGATTTAAGCAACTGCAACAATTCGAGGACACATTTGGATTTATTTTGAACCTCCAAACTGAAAGAGATAGATGAGACTGAACTGAAGATAAAGTGTGAGGCTTTGAGCGCATCTCTGACAGGAACGTCTAACGACATAAACGGAGAGGACCTGTTCACTGAGCTGCACTTATTGTGCGTAACGGTGCCCGAGGAAGCCAAGACTGCGCTGGAAACACTACGGTTTCTCAGCAAGAGGAACGGGACCTTCCCTAACTGCGAAGTTGCCCTTCGGATTTGACTGACAATCCCCGTCACAGTTGAATCTGGGGAGTGCAGCTTCTCCAAGTTAAAATTGATAAAGAACTATTTGCGCACTACAATTTTCCATGAGAGACTGTGTGGACTTTCCATCCTCGCGATAGAAAAGGACGTTGTATCTACTCTGGATTATCAAGACATCATTTCAGAATTTGCTGCAAGGAAAGCCAGGAGGAAAATCCTCACATAATTATCTGCTGATTGTGAGTAACATCTGAGTGCTTATTGTTATTGTTGTCAGTTCTTTGAAGTGCAAGTAGGCTGTGAGAGAATGAAACTCATCATCTCCTACCACCAGCAAGAAGACAAAAGACACCCCCACCCTCCTTTGTGTCCAAAGACCCCACACCCTCACCTGTCCTGTCCAGCCATCCCAAAACACATCAACCCCCCCCCCCCTTTCACCACCCCAAGCCCCCCCCCCCCCCCCCTCCGAGACAGAACAAACCACACCACTCACCATTCCAGACAAACCACCCCGAAAGACATTATCCCCCCCCCCATCCATGGACCCGAAACCCCCCCAGAACAGAGCCAAGCACCACCCTTCCAGTCCGACCACTCACAAGGAACACACCTCTCACTCCTCTTGTATATAATGTGCCCACTATCATGGATCGATCACGCAGCAATTTTTCTTTTGCCTAAGTACAAACAGTGTCTCAAGCGAACGCCGGTGGTCTCGCGAGAGGTTAAGCGTTGGACCGTGACGTCAGTAGAGTCACTCCAAGCAGTGCTGGGAAGCACAGAATGGAGTGTACTCCGTGATAACACAGCCAATATTAACGAATACACCGAAACGGTGATTGACTATGTCTGTACTCAGGTAGAAGTAATAATCCCCACCACCAAAATTAATATCTACCCAAACCAAAAGCCCTGGGTAGACAAATCCGTCCGTGAGGCTCTGAAAGTGCGCACATCAGCATACAACACCGGGCTGGTGACAGGCAACATGGAAGAACACAAGATGGCAAGATACAACGTCAGGAGAGCAGTAATAGAGGCAAAACGGCGTTACAAGGATAAAGTTGAACTTCAGTTTGAACAGGCTGACTCTAGAGGCATGTGGCAGGGCCTCAGAACAATGACAGACTACAAAGGAACCCCCCTCAAACTGAACAGTGACATCTCCTTAGCAAATGATCTCAACTCCTTCTATGCGAGGTTTGAGGCTGTGAATAACAACACCAGCCTACAAACCACGGCAATGGGGGGGGGGGGGTCTGCTGATGGAGACTCAGTGTTCAGGGTAACAGAGCATGAGGTGAGACGGATCTTTAAAAAAGTGGATATCAGGAAGGCAGCAGGACCGGACGGCATCCCCGGCCGCGTCCTAAAAGTCTGTGCCGACCAACTGGCCCCGGTATTCACTGACATCTTCAACCTGTCCTTGGAACAGGCCGTCATCCCCACCTGTCTGAAGAAGTCCACCATCATCCCTGTACCCAAAAAATCTACGCCCGCTTGCCTCAACGACTACCGCCCTGTAGCCCTCACCTCCATAGCCATGAAGTGCTTTGAGAAGCTAGTGAAGGGCTACATCTGTTCCTCCCTCCCAATCAACCTGGACCCTCTGCAATTTGCATATCGCCCCAACAGGTCCACGGAGGACGCCATAGCCCATGTGCTGCACACAGCAGCATCACATCTGGACAAGAGGAAGGGGAACTATGTGAGAATGCTGTTCATCGACTACAGCTCAGCATTCAATACCATAGTCCCCTCCAAACTCATAGCCAAGCTCAGGGACCTGGGCTTGAACTATGACCTGTGCCAGTGGGTCCTGGACTTCCTGACGGGCAGACCCCAGGTGGTAAGAGCCGGCAACTGCACCTCCTCATCCATCACGCTCAACATAGGGGCCCCCCAGGGCTGTGTTCTGAGCCCCCTCCTCTACTCCCTGTACACACATGACTGCGTAGCACAGCGGAACAACAACACCATCATCAAATTTGCTGATGACACAGTAGTGGTGGGCCTGATCTCTGCCAACGACGAAAGGGCCTACCTGGAAGAGGTAGAGAACCTGTCACAGTGGTGTCAGGAGAACTGCCTCTCCCTGAACGTCAGCAAAACAAAAGAGATGATTGTGGACTTCAGGAGGTCGGGGGTCAAGGACTACAGCCCCCTCAGCATCGACGGGGCACCAGTTGAGAGAGTGAACAGTTTCAAGTACCTCGGAGCCCACATATCCGAGGACTTGACATGGACCACACACATTGACAGTGTTGTGAAGAAGGCACGACAACGCCTCTACTTCCTCAGGCGCCTAAGGAAGTTCCAAGTCAGTCAGAAGATCCTTAGGAACTTCTACTCATGTACAATAGAGAGCATCCTGACCGGCAACATCACCTCCTGGTTTGGGAATAGCACTGCACAAGACCGTAGCAGACTACAAAGAGTGACACGTTCAGCCGAACGCACAATTAGAGGGGGGCTTCCCACCCTCCAGAACATTTACAACAAGCGGTGCAAGGGGAAGGCTAAGAGAATTATTAAGGACTCGAGCCACCCGAACAACTGCCTCTTTGAACTGCTGCCGTCAGGCAAGCGATACCGGAGTCTTATGGCGAGCACAGAAAGACTCAGAAGGAGCTTCTATCCCCAGGCCATCAGGCTGCTAAACGAACAATAATCGCTAAACGAACAATAATCACTATGCAACAACCATCAAATGCACACAGCACACACACCCACACGCACACACACACTCACTCAAACAAACAACACACTGCAGCACCCACTCTCCACACTTTAGATCACACAAACACACTTACACTTTATATTTATTGATAAAGGATTTGCACTACAACTCGTACACCTACTGTGAATTGTACCTAAACTGCACCTCGTCCATTTATGCCTTGCACTATATAGTATTGTATATTAGTACACTGCACAGTATTGTATATTGTATGGAAACTACGTCTACGAACATTGTACATATGTCTAAACTGAACACTGTGACCTCTTTTTTTTCTTCTAATTTTTACTATGTTTTTATTTCATACTTATCTTGTCATGCACAGTCTCTGGAGCGCAACAGTAAGAAGCATTTTGTACAAAAGTATTCTGTACTTCTGTATGACAACTATTAAAGAAACTTGAAACTTGAAACTTGAAACAGTCTGGATGCACCCGGCCAGTGTCCACTCTGAGTCATCCTGCTGTAACTCTCATGTTCCTGGACCTATCTTGGTGTATTAAACCCATATGTGTTCAAGCCTGCCTGACCGTCTACATTTGATTACTCCGGGAACATTTCTCCCACAAGGCCTACAGGCTACGTACGTAACCGGGGTTTCCCAGTGCGTTCCCTGCCCAGAGGCACATATCAACCCCCCCCCCCCCCCTGGCTGTTATTATTTATGAATTTTGGGAATGTGTGATGTTGTAATAAACAACAAGCATTACTATAAAAACTCATATCATGTCAAGGCGTCATTATAATAATCAAACGTGTTGTGTGTAAAATGTGTGTTTATATATATACAATTTCTTACTGATTGGAGACGACAACCTGATTTAATATTTTTAGGACATTTAAGGTAAAAATAAGTATTCATTAATTAATTAATTAGTAAAAACATTTCGCACAGGGTCTCGCATTTCTCCCAGACTGCTCTGGTAATAATAGTAGTAGTAGTAGTAGTAGTAGTAGTAGTAGTAGTAGTAGTAGTAGTAGTAGTAGTAGTAGTAGTAGTAGTAGTAGTGGTAGTGGTAGTAGTAGTAGTAGTAGTAGTAGTAGTAGTAGTAGTAGTAGTAGTAGTAGTAGTAGTAGTAGTAGTAGTAGTAGTAGTAGTAGTGATTGATTTGATTTGATTTGATATTTTTTATTTTCGTGTCTTACATACAGACGTATGCCCAGCCCATTATGGGCTTACAAGACACATAACAATAAGTATATAATAATATACTTTACCAATTACTTAACAAATGACATAGACCAAGATGGCCATAAAAAAATACAAGAAAATACAATAAAACGTAATATAACACAAGCTGTACTCAATGTAAATAAACAGAAAAACAAGGTGAATTCAAATACAATTATATAGGATACAGTGTGTTTTGTCTCAGGTGCCATGCCTTCTCCAAAAATCCTGCAAAACCGAAGATGTCCTCCACAAAAAAACAACTCAACATACAACTCTCAGACTGCCAAAACAAATCTGGGTTTACAATTTGAATTTTCTCAAATAAAGCCCTCCTCAAAGTGGTGTACAAAGGGCAATAAAAAACAAAATGATATTCATCCTCCACCACTCCCAGATCACACAGAACACACAACCGCTCCTCCTCAGGTTTACCCTGGAATCTTCCCCCTTCCACCGCCAATGGCAGGGTGCCAGACCTCAACTGGGCACACAGAGACCTCCGTCTTCTCTTTAAGTTTAACATTACATAAGGTTCAGTAAAATACTCATTTTTAATTGCAACATATTTTCTAAGTTTAGGTTTTTTCCAAATCTCCACCTTCCACTTATCCTGATGGATTGTTGATAATTTTGTTTTAATTATGTGAACCTTACACTGCAAATTGTTCATAAAAATCATACTCAAGTCAGTATGGACCAGGCGGTTCCATAACCTCACCATTTCACCTTTTTGCTTGACCAAGCAAGAGTCCCACCCCATGTCCCCTTCTATAGCCCCTTTTGGTGTGTATTTATGGACTCCTAAAAAGTATCTTATGGCCCGGTTCTGGATCGCATTACATTCAGGTGCATCATCAAAACCCCATACTCCAGCAGCATAAAATAAAACAGTAGTAGTAGTAGTAGTAGTAGTAGTAGTAGTAGTAGTAGTAGTAGTAGTAGTAGTAGTAGTAGTAGTAGTAGTAGTAGTAGTAGTAGTAATAGTAGTAATAGTAATAGTAGTAGTAGTAGTAGTAGTAGTAGTAGTAGTAGTAGTAGTAGTAGTAGTAGTAGTAGTAGTAGTAGTAATAGTAGTAGTAATAGTAGTAATAGTAATAGTAGTAGTAGCAGGCTAACTCACCTCCACTCTCTCCCTGAGCCCATGACCCAGACAGACAGAACAGCAGCAGCACCAGCAGAGACACAGCACCCTTCATCCTGTTAATGCAGACCAGGAGCCTCACTCACCCTCCTTATATACTGGATTTGGACACGTCAGTCCAGTGGAAACAGTGGAGAGTGATGCAAAGCCAAGGCCACATGTGGCACCTGATAAGTGACGCTGTTTAGCTGTAATCAGCTATCGCTTTGAAATGCTTTAAAGGGACACTCCACCAAAAGCCGATGCTGCTTTATTTTGCACATAATCTCACACTCATCCAAAAAACTGTTGTACACACATTAATTTAGTTTGATAGTTATTGATAATGGATGAGGTTGAATATGGCAACCAGTGATGTCATTGTGGACATTGAATCTGTGTGTTGTGTGTCACTCACAAGTTACAACAATAGATTTCCTTTATCCCAGTCTCTCTCTCTCCTTCCCAACCAGACACTAGAGTAAATAAACACATACAGTACATATTAAGGTACTGAGCAGTACAGTAAATAAACACATACAGTACATAATAAGGTACTGAGCAGTACAGTAAATAAACACATACAGTACATATTAATATATTATATATATTAATATTAATATGTACTGTATGTGTTTATTTACTGTAATGCTCAGTACCTTAGGGTACTGAGCAATATAGTAAATAAACATCTATAGTACACATTATGGTACTGAGCACTGCAGTAAATAAACACATATATTACACATTAACACTTTCTCTGCCAACAACGATTAAACTTGTTATTGGCCGCCAATCGTTGAACACCAACAATGAGTATACTCGTTATTTGATTGTTATTTCTTTTATTCGATATTTCCATTCCTTATCCATCCAGGCAGCCTGGTGTTATCATTGGGAATGGGTCTGAGATCACAAAAGTCCAATACCGCCGCCTGGTAGGTTGCGGCTGGTATTGCACATCCTTTGAAACTCTGTGTATTGGACTCTGTGTATAATCTGTCGATTATATAGGTCCGGGCGGACTTTTCCTTGTCGGGCATGACGAGCGGTTATAACGCATGGATTGATAAGAATCAAACACTCCCGATTCATGTTCTTTGGTGGATTATGTTGGCGACACGATCGACATCAATACTTGTAATGGCGATCAGATAATTGGAATATTCTTTTTGGGGTACATCCTAGTCAAGGTAAGGGCTATATATGGTATCAATCTTGCGTTGATCCTAGAATTCCTTCATTGCGATCCGATGTATGTGTGTAATGTACTGTGTAACGTATTCCGTTGGTCACGATCAAAGCATAAAAAAACTACCCCCCCCCCCCTTTCATGCATTCATGATGAAACATAATACCTATAATCTAGATTTGATTTGAGAATAGTAGCTAGTCCAGGCAAGAAACGACAACGCTTTTAGTAGAATACACGCATATGGCTATTAAGCAGCCTTTTGGGAATTACCCTAGACCGCTCTAAAACTATACTTATATTCAGCACAGTATAAAACGGGAATGTATGGATACAAAAAATATTTATTTTTCACATATTGAACGATAGATACTCAATGTCAAATGGGCAATAGTATTATATCCATAGCTATAATATATAATATAGTTTTAGCCCTGCAAACACCGCCACGTATTCCTATACTTTAAAGCGTTGGCATTTCAACCACACAGTAAACAGCCCTCTGGCGCTGAATGAGTTATGGTACTGAGCAATACAGTAAATAAACACATATATTACACATTACAGTACTGACTGGGCAATACAGTAAATAATCATTGTTCTAGTAAACATTGTGGTTTCTTCTCTTGCATTAGTTTTTTCCCTACAAAAACAGAAACAAGAACAAAAACAGATACATACATACATACATACATACATACATACATACATACATACATACATACATACATACATACATACATACATACATACATACATACATACATACATACATACATACATACATACATACATACATACATACATACATACATACATACATACATACATGCACCTACAGTACCTACATACATACAGTATACTGTATACACACATCATGAACCCAGTCCCCCACCTTTGTTCTTCAGTATCAGTAGAACAATGCATAACTAGTCTATATATATGGGTGGTTGATCATTAAGTTAAACAAGTGAAACCTATAATCAGAAAAGCCATTCTTAAATGATCTTTTATTGTATTAAAGGTGCTGTAAGTGCTATTATTTTGTTAAAACAAGAGTTAATTAAGTAGCTCTACATTATTGCAGCCATCACTGATATAGAGTGTTTGGTCAGTAACATGGGTCTCCTGGTTCCTCCAGTCTGAAGTAAACAGAAGATAAGTTGGCTGGTACCCCTTTCCCACTTTATCCAATCAGGATAAACATGATGGCCTGCTTGAAAAACTTTAAATTTCTCCACCTAAACAGTTGACTAAAATATGTGTCTGACAACATTCTACTGTAAAACATATTTTTTTTAAATAAAACGTTTGACCCATTGAGCAATGAGTGATTAGGAGTGACTTTGGTAAACTGTGTACAAAAGAAAAACTGAGTTTTCTCATAGACTTCAATTCATTCGGCTGTTTTTCTCGTCCTGTTTTCACTCGTTAGTTTTTCACCAGATCCCTGATTCATACATCCCCACGTGGGGTATAATTGGAAAGCCACACTCATTGGCTACAACCCTCCACGATAATTTTCGAGATCGGATCTAGATTGACGGGAGTAGAGCCCCAAGAGTCGGGAGTGGTATTTTGCGCAATACCGTGTACTTTGCACAAGCCTCAAATACCGGCATGTAACTCGAGAACCACTGAACGGATTTTGTCGGATTTTGACGCTATCGACAGGCAACAAATAAGCCTTCAATTCGATATATATATTGTATTACAAAATATGCACACCCGAGCCACTAGGGGTCGCTAAAGTGCCGGTGGGCAAATCGTCCTAAAAAGGACCCACATGTGGTACGTTGCAGGTTAAGATGCTGTATTATTTTACAGATTACTTTTGTTTTTCTACTTTAAGTGTAAATGCCATAAAAATACAGTAAATTACATTTTAATCTAAATATTAACCATTAAATAAAGGTTGTAATCTGTAAAAGTATTTGGCAACCGTTATTGCCAGACATTTACCGTTTTTTTACAGTTTTCTTTTTAACAGTGATAGGCAAGAAATAGGATCTGCATTTATCACAGGTCTAGACTCGTTTCCACGGGTTCCCAACACAGTTACACAGCAAGACAACAGATGCCGATGTATGTGGTAATTGTATTACAATGTGTGGAAAAGGGGCTAGGAACTCTTTAATGTTGGACTTCTTGCTGGTGGCCTGAAGGCAGCGTAGCCTCGTGACGGGGAACCCCATGTGGCCGTAGCAGCCAGTGGGATGGTTTGATACCCTGGCTTACCAGCACTGAGCAAGAGGTTGATTGATTGATTGAATTTATTTGACAATCTAAAATCACATACAATACCGGTACACAACATGTACACACATAATCTAAAATTGTTGAGGATTAAAACACAATAAAACCTTACGGTTTATTTCCATTGTGGTCCTCAAAGGGGGGGGGGGGGGGGGGCAGGATGACCACTACGCACAAATAAGACAATTAAATAAAATGTTCAAGCATTGTGAAAATGTAAATATGAATAAAGAAATGCAATAACACAAACAAACACAAAGTCTACAGCACCCAGCATATATCATTATCCTGCGTGACTAAGCCATTTCTTCATATCTTGTTTAAAATGTCTTTCTGAGTCAATATCTTCAAGTTGACTTGAAGCCCTTGTTGGCGATAAAAACTCTGAACATGTGATGCACCATATGTGCCAGAGTGGCAAAGGAGATCCTTAACCAGGTTGCTTGCCACAGAAGTAAAATAGTCATTTAAGCATTCTGCCACTTCCACCTTATCAGATATGGTAGAACCTTTTATATCCAGGTTAAAGCTGCTGGGTTTTGTTTCATTATTTTTGCTGTAACCCAACTCTTCCAGGGATTTCCACAGCTTGCGTGAATAATTTTTATGTTCTACTAGCTTTTCACACATAAAGGATTTCTTAGCAAGTTTTATTGTCCTGTTCACTTAATTTCTATTTTTTTTAAACTCATTAAAAGTTGTCTCATCCCCAGTTTTCTTAAAATGAATAAATCAACTTAATCAATTTTGAAATCTCATCAGTTACCCAAGGCTCGGTACGTTGTTTGATTATAACTATCTTAAATGGGGCCAAACTATCTACTACTTAAAAAAAAAGCTGATTTGAAGTTGACCCATGCCTTGTCGACATCAACACAATTCAGAACATTAGACTAATCTACTTTGGTCATATTCTCAATGAGAGAGTCTTTACTATACTTTTTCAGCAATCACATTTTTACTGAATTATGGCAATTAAAACATTTTTCTGGTGGTGGCAAAAATCATAGAGTGGTCACTGAGGCTATAATCAACCACACTGTTGATACTCCGGACACCAGAATAAGGTCTATAATAGTTTGGGTTGTGGTTGTGACTCCCATGGGATCTCTTATTATCTGAAGAAGATCAAACATTCTGCAGAAATTAACAACGGCTTTAAAGATTGCAGTGTCTTTCTTGATAATGTCCGTGTTCAGATCAAATCAAATCAAATCAAATTTATTTATAGGGCCCGACAACACACGTTAATGTCCCCATGGGCCGTACAGGTCTTCTTTAAACAAGTTAAGAAGACAACATAACAATAAGTCAAGAACAGAACAAGAACACCATAGGGTCCAAACATTTTTTAGATGAATGCAAATAAATGAAAGAATGCAAGCACTCCCAGACATACCCCACGCGAAGGTAAGGAAAAACTCACTAAAACCTAACAATAGGGAAAAAAGCTCCACAGGCAATGTGGAGGAGAGAAACCTTAGAAGGGCCGTTCAAGGGGGGATCTCCCTTCTTAGATGTCGGTGATAGTAGTGTTGCAGACGGACAGTTGGTAAGCATGCACTCATGTGTGTAGTGAAACACAGATGAGTGCATGCAATAGCAACTGTACATTTTGAAAAATTAAAGATAGAGTTGATAGCGGATCTATTTGAAGCACAGGGGCGGCGCAAGAGGGTCACGTCCTCCCCGTCTTAGTCACGGGACATTCAGCACTCCGGTCGTTGCTCAGGGACAGCCGGAGACAGGGGGAAGGGGGGGTGGCACAGAGAGGGTCGCGAACTCCCCGACATCATCGCGGGACATCCGGCACTCCGGTCACCACTACGAAACCTCCGAAGACAGATCTCCTAGAATGATAACTTCTGCCTTAGCAAAACCTTCTCCGTTTGAACATACCTCTTCTAGTAGCTCATAGAAAGGGTTTTGGTTGGGTGGACGATAACACGCTCCCAATAAAATAGGCTTACTCCTGGGAAGAGTAATATCCAACCACACCGCCTCAATCATCTCATTATTTAGGTCCGTTCTTACATTAAAATCCAAATCTGCCTTAACATAAACACAGACACCACCGCCTTTGCGGTTATATCCAGTGGTGCAGTCGTAATATGGGAACTGCCCGGACGCCACGTGCACGCATGCGCACAGAACAGATTATTATTATGCAGAATAAATAGTAGGAAACATGTTTGTATAGGAAATTACTAGTTTTAGTTTAGTTTTTGTAAATATTGCCTTGAAATAGAGAAGCTGAAAAAGGTAGCAGGATGTAGCCTTCAATATATAAAGAAATTATATTGTCAACAGATATGGTTGAAAAACAAACAATGTTTTAATTGTAATTGTAGTTACAATTTCTTTAATTGAATTAACTTAACACTTTGGGTGCCGGGAACCGTCTTTAGACGTCTTTGCTGGCCATGCTAAAGTTGCCGGAGGACGCGTTACGTCGTCCTTATATCAATATTTAAAAAATCTGCGATCGGATTCATATGTCCCCTCCGCTGGCCTGAGATCCACCAGCAGGACCCACTGAGCTCTCTGGCGGTTCAGGAGCGCCATCTGGTGGCCGATCGGCGCAATCGCCAAACAGGATGTGCCATAGAGGTTGTGCTAGACGTCCGTAGTACTTCCGGGCGCTCGCTATAGGTCATGGGACTCTAGCTCGTCACGCTACACAGTGATCGATTGGCAATAACTCGATAAACAACATGATTTGGACGTATATACCATTATACAAGCTGGAGATGGACCGGGTAAAAATATATCCCATAATGATAAGATTTCTACTCTACGATGATCGCCCAACGGCGCGCGGAGACTGGGGTGAGTTTCAGCGTGTAACGTTACCGTCTTCGATACTAACTGCTATTATCAACATTTGACCCACATTAGATGATTGGTATAACGCTGCCCACGGAATTATAAACGCCCCCTCGCCCATCCGGTCAACATCAGATGACGTGTAGTAACTTCTAGAAGTACGTCTAGTTGGAATTTTTTATATCGCGCTGATTGCCATCAAACTGTATTTCATCATCAATATAATGCATTTGGGGCTATATATCACGTTCTGGAGAAAGCTGCAGAAAGAGATGAAAACATACTTATACATTAGACCATACTTTACTATGAATATGTGAATGAAAAAGTTTAACGTTGCTACACAATGAACAATACATATAGGACTTTGAATGGGCCCTAATAATGGCAATGTAGCAATAGAATTTAAAAAGTTATAGCCCTGCAAAGAAGGGGACTTTCTCCATAGACAAATAGCGCTGGCAATCTATGGTATATCATGAATTTAACCTTAGGCAGCCAAAGTGTTAAACTAGAAAAGTAAATACAAACTAAATTAACAATGTAACTTAGTTTACATGTGCGAGAGATAGAGAGAGATAGAGAGAGATAGATAGATAGATAGATAGAGATAGATAGAGAGATAGAGATAGAGATAGAGATAGAGATAGAGATAGAGAGATAGAGATAGAGATAGAGATAGAGATAGAGAGAGAGAGAGAGATAGAGATAGAGATAGAGAGAGAGAGAGAGAGAGAGAGAGAGAGAGAGAGAGAGAGAGAGAGAGAGAGAGAGAGAGAGAGAGAGAGAGAGAGAGAGAGAGAGAGAGAGAGAGAGAGAGAGAGAGAGAGAGAGATAGAGATAGAGATAGAGAGAGAGAGAGAGAGAGAGAGAGAGAGAGAGAGAGAGAGAGAGAGAGAGAGAGAGAGAGAGAGAGAGAGAGAGAGAGGGTATTTGACACGTCCAGTCAGGACCACAGATCAAGCAAACCCCCACCAATTGGTACAGGGCTTGTATTTTGGTTTGGCTCTTCTCGTTCTTTGTTATGCTATCGGTATCCTATTATTATGCAAAGTCTAGGTGATAGATAAGTGCCGGCCGGGTACTTGGCGCACGGCACGACGACTCCAGTGAAAATTGTGAACACATTTTTGTGTGCGCGCGCGTGCACGTACTTCTGCTCAGCGAACTACTAGGACGGCGTGGTACCCCGTCCTACCACCACTGCATCCCTGGTTATATCCTTCCTAACAACAATAACATTTTCTATTTCAATTTCAGAGTCTGTTATTGAGTCATCCAGCCAGGTTTCACTGCAGCAGATTATAGATACTTTACTCTGACTGGAGATAATCCGGAGTTCATGAAGCTTGGGGAGAAGACTTGGAGTATTTATGTGTAGAAAAGGAAGGCCCTTGGATTTGCAAAGCGGGTCTAGGATATTGGTGACAGACGGAGAATCACTGATGCCAGGCGGGTTCAAAGGGGCGCCTGTGGGCCTGACGATACAGACGAGACACCCTCCCTTTGATCTCCCGGCGCGTGGGGTCCATACATGTTTGTTGCTAGGCACATAGGACCCTGTTGATATCAGTAATCAAATGTATTTTCTAACCCATTTGGAGCTGGGCTTGTCAGCTGGGAGGCCACCAGAGTGTGATTTTGACTACGCTGTGGAGGAGGGATGGGTGGGGGGGAACAGCGCTTTCTGGGGCAGAGTTGGTGGCTGCAGGGCCTTGCGTTTGATAAGGGGGGTGCGTTTAATTCCGGCGCTTATCAAGTCATTCATGTCGTTGGTGAATTCGAGGAGACGTATTGGGGACAGGGAGAAAGATGGAGAGAATGATGGGGCTTCATCTTCACTGTCCTCCTCCCCCATTGTCATTGATGGACCTCTCTGTCGCAATCTCCTCCCGGAGATTGTTGTGTTCTTCAGTTGTTATGATTCCATCAATAGCTGCCTCGCTATCAGTGCTGCCAGCTGAGAGTTGGGTAGTTTTGATATCCTCTCCACCAGCCTTGGAGGGGGGGGGGGGGGGGGGGGGGGGGGGGGGGCAACCTCGGCAGATAGCAGTCTGTTGTTTGGAAAACTTGTGTTCCGACCTTGTGCGGAGGCATGCCAAGTGTGTAGAACAGTTTTGCACCCTGCTTGTTCAGGTTGATTCCATCTGCAAAAAGGTGTCTGCGATTCCAGAAAAAATTGAAATTGTCAATAAAATCCATAGATTCTCCATAGATTCGTTGATACATGTGGTTGAAAGCTATTTGCTCAGTGTAGAAAGTCTGCTGAAACGCTCATCTCCACCTCTCATAGGTGGCATTGGGCCACTGATGCACACCTCGATATTCAGGGAGCTGAGTGTCATCTAGCAGTGGGGTGTATCTGTTAGCCGGCTGCACACACGCTATTTGGGGGGATTTGTCTGCATTTTTCCCTTTTAGTCCAGTCATTATATGAAAAAACCTAGGACAAATTGCAACAGTAGCAAACTCAACTGATTTTGTATCCTCATTATGTCCTTAGTGAGGGAAAAAAAGTCCCAAGGAATCGCATCATGGGAAAGTTTTGAAAACAACCTATATATATTCATATCGAAAAATGCCTGTTATAACATAGTGGTGAAAATTTTACTTTTAGATATCACTATAAAAACTCACAAGCTGATTACACACACAAAGACAAGAAAAAAAGTCAATCACAACTTCATTGAATTATTCTGTTTACTCATGCAAATCACACATTATCTTATTTGATATGCACCAATTAGCATACACGCCAGAACTAATCAAAACATTTGATAAAGACATTTTTTTCTTCTTGGAATATTAGTAGATAGGCTCTGTGGAGCTCAGTCCACGAGGATGGGGCTCAAGGGTTTATGTCCGTGGGTATAGGTCCATGGAGATGGGGGTTTTTATAATAGGCGAAAATTACATATTTGTACAGCATGCAAAACACTACATGATTCTTGCACAAAACTACATGGGCTTAACATAAATGTTGTATGTCTGTATAGGGAAGGCTTGTAGGTACCCATGTAACCCATTTCCATTAACATATATTGAGGTAGAAGGCCAAGGGACCATTTGAAAAATGGTGATGGCCATATTTCCCTCCCCAAAGAATCGTCTTAACTTTGAATAATTAGGTATGTAGCCCCCTTTCCAATGAGGTAACATGACATGGTTGGTCTCATTGGAAACCCGAGGTTGTCTAGAATCGAATGGTATCTTTACTTTTGAGCTACCTCTCTGAAAGACAGTGTCGTCAGTGATCCTGCCAGCAATCAAGTAGGTGTCATAGGGGTAACAAAACATTGAAAAAAAACACATTTCCCATGATGGGATTCCTTGGGACTTTTTTTCTCTCACTAAAGACATATTGAGGATACAAAATCAGTTGAGTTTGCTAATGTTGCAATTTGTCCTAGGTTTAGCCTAATTCTGGCCTATAATGACTGGACTATAGGGGTAACAAAACATTGAAAAAAAACACATTTCCCATGATGGGATTCCTTGGGACTTTTTTTCTCTCACTAAAGACATATTGAGGATACAAAATCAGTTGAGTTTGCTAATGTTGCAATTTGTCCTAGGTTTAGCCTAATTCTGGCCTATAATGACTGGACTATTTGGCAGTTGTCCACTGTTGTAGGGGGGTGGAAGAAGTGATGAGTCGGAGTGGTAGTGCAGGCCAGCCAGTCGTATCGGTAGCTGCTGCAGGCCTGGTGGAGGCTAGCTGCTGCAGGGCTGGTGGAGGCTAGCTGCTGCAGGTCTGGTGGAGGCTAGCTGCTATAGGCCTGGTGGAGGCTAGCTGCTGTAGGGCTGGTGGAGGCTAGCTGCTGTAGGGCTGGTGGAGGCTAGCTGCTATAGGGCTGGTGGAGGCTAGCTGCTATAGGGCTGGTGGAGGCTAGCTGCTGCAGGGCTGGTGGAGGCTAGCTGCTGTAGGGCTGGTGGAGGCTAGCTGCTGCAGGGCTGGTGGAGGCTAGCTGCTATAGGGCTGGTGGAGGCTAGCTGCTGTAGAGCTGGTGGAGGCTAGCTGCTGTAGGGCTGGTGGAGGCTAGCTGCTATAGGGCTGGTGGAGGCTAGCTGCTGTAGGGCTGGTGGAGGCTAGCTGCTGTAGGGCTGGTGGAGGCTAGCTGCTGTAGGGCTGGTGGAGGCTAGCTGCTATAGGGCTGGTGGAGGCTAGCTGCTATAGGGCTGGTGGAGGCTAGCTGCTATAGGGCTAGAGGAGGCTAGCTGCTGCAGGGCTGGTGGGAGGCTAGCTGCTGTAGGGCTGGAGGAGGCTAGCTGCTATAGGGCTGGTGGAGGCTAGCTGCTATAGGCCTGGTGGAGGCTAGCTGCTATAGGCTGGTGGAGGCTAGCTGCTGTAGGGCTGGAGGAGGCTAGCTGCTGTAGGGCTGTAGGAGGCTAGCTGCTATAGGCCTGGTGGAGGCTAGCTGCTGCAGGGCTGGTGGAGGCTAGCTGCTGCAGGCCTGGTGGAGGCTAGCTGCTGCAGGGCTGGTGGAGGCTAGCTGCTGCAGGGCTGGTGGAGGCTAGCTGCTATAGGCCTGGTGGAGGCTAGCTGCTGTAGGGCTGGTGGAGGCTAGCTGCTGTAGGGCTGGTGGAGGCTAGCTGCTATAGGGCTGGTGGAGGCTAGCTGCTGTAGGGCTGGTGGAGGCTAGCTGCTGCAGGGCTGGTGGAGGCTAGCTGCTGTAGGGCTGGTGGAGGCTAGCTGCTGCAGGGCTGGTGGAGGCTAGCTGCTATAGGGCTGGTGGAGGCTAGCTGCTGTAGGGCTGGTGGAGGCTAGCTGCTGTAGGGCTGGTGGAGGCTAGCTGCTATAGGGCTGGTGGAGGCTAGCTGCTGTAGGGCTGGTGGAGGCTAGCTGCTGTAGGGCTGGTGGAGGCTAGCTGCTGTAGGGCTGGTGGAGGCTAGCTGCTATAGGGCTGGTGGAGGCTAGCTGCTATAGGGCTGGTGGAGGCTAGCTGCTATAGGGCTGGAGGAGGCTAGCTGCTGCAGGGCTGGTGGAGGCTAGCTGCTGTAGGGCTGGAGGAGGCTAGCTGCTATAGGGCTGGTGGAGGCTAGCTGCTATAGGCCTGGTGGAGGCTAGCTGCTATAGGGCTGGTGGAGGCCAGCTGCTGTAGGGCTGGAGGAGGCTAGCTGCTGTAGGGCTGTAGGAGGCTAGCTGCTATAGGCCTGGTGGAGGCTAGCTGCTGCAGGGCTGGTGGAGGCTAGCTGCTATAGGGCTGGAGGAGGCTAGCTGCTATAGGGCTGGTGGAGGCTAGCTGCTATAGGGCTGGAGGAGGCTAGCTGCTATAGGGCTGGTGGAGGCTAGCTGCTATAGGGCTGGAGGAGGCTAGCTGCTATAGGGCTGGTGGAGGCTAGCTGCTATAGGGCTGGTGGAGGCTAGCTGCTGCAGGGCTGGTGGAGGCTAGCTGCTGTAGGGCTGGTGGAGGCTAGCTGCTGCAGGGCTGGTGGAGGCTAGCTGCTGCAGGGCTGGAGGAGGCTAGCTGCTGTAGGGCTGGTGGAGGCTAGCTGCTGCAGGGCTGGTGGAGGCTAGCTGCTGTAGGGCTGGTGGAGGCTAGCTGCTGTAGGGCTGGTGGAGGCTAGCTGCTGCAGGGCTGGTGGAGGCTAGCTGCTGTAGGGCTGGTGGAGGCTAGCTGCTGTAGGGCTGGTGGAGGCTAGCTGCTATAGGGCTGGAGGAGGCTAGCTGCTATAGGGCTGGTGGAGGCTAGCTGCTGCAGGGCTGGTGGAGGCTAGCTGCTGCAGGTGTAACGGTTGAGACGGGACTGCTTTCGACTGTTTATTGCCTATAAAAAGACATGAAATAAAAACAGCTGTAGTGTTTTCCTGGTCACTGTACATCTGGTAGACCTCAAGCAGACCGGTACAACACTGCTGGATAGATACGGTGTCCCCACAGGGACATGCAGCGCGATATACAATGACCTCAACACGTCACCAGGTGGCTCCCAAAACAAATATGGTATGATGTTTCTCAATTTAGATAAAATTCACATGCAAACAAATATCATTTCTAACTCTGTTACACCCACCCCCACTGAATTTTGGCGACATTGAGCACCAACTACGTACTACCTACTAAAGGCACAGTACAACACAACCACACACACACTGGGTCTTCAAAATAACAAAACCAACTCCAAAAGTATCCCATAAGGATGAAGTGGTATGAGAACAACGCTCTCAATCCAGCTACTGGCGGTAGGGTGCCTTGTACACCCCACAAGACCCTCATACACTGTGTAGTATAAGCCCATGAAAATAAATCATCCCAACATAAAAAAAAAATTATGTAAGATAAATCACCCCGGACTGTCAAAACCTAGAACAAGGACCCTGTGTCGCGAACAACATCCTGCCTTGACATGGTCTGTATTAACCTGCTAACTGGTTTGATAAGGCGGCCAAATCTAGACCGAGCCTGATCAGTGTGCACGGGTGGACTCTGTATGTCATTGCACTGCACATTTCTCGCCCTATCAGTCCGTGTCACAGTGTCAAGTGAAGGATCCGCCTGCACTCTGTGTACAGAACTGTCAGCATCAACAGTGACGTTCACTGGTCCATAGTCACAGCTCACAGACCGAACCTCCATCTGGCCCTCAGGTCCCTCTGAGATGTCTCGAGACACAGAGGCTGCACTGCTTATGTCTGTAATGTCGGCCTGCGAAAGACTAGGAACGGACAATTGTGTAATCCAGTCTCGGGTCCTTCCTTCAGAGTCCACAGATGCTGGGCCAGTCAAGAGATCCCCACTCCCTTCCTCAGAGATGTTCTCTGTGTTCTCCCCCACACCGTTGACACTTGGAATGGACGATTGGGTCTCAGGCATGGATGAGGCAAGGTCGGACACTTCACTCATGTCATCCACAGGGATAAAATTGACAAGCATCAGCAGGTTCCTATGGACCACCTTCTCACGTCCAGCAACTGTGTCACAGATCTTGTACGTATGTGTCTCAGCATTCATGCCCACCACAGTGTAGATGGTTGATTCCCATCGATCAGCAACTTTCCTCTTCCCCCTTTCCCTCCTGTTCGCCAAGAGCACCCTGTCGCCGACCTCAATGTCAGACCCCTTCACTTTCCTGTTGTAGAGCCGAGCATGCCTGTTCTGCTCCTTCGTGGCATGCTCCTGGGCAATGGCCATGGCCTCCCTCAGATCTTTAGTGAGAGATTCTACATACTTGTCACACATGAGTCATTCAAGACGGTTCGGAAGAGGACATCTACAGGTAGACGGGGAATGCGGCCAAACATGAGATAAAAGGGGGCGTATCCCGTCGTCTCATGGACCGTACAGTTGTACATGAATGTCAACGTCTGCAAACGCCGTGGCCAGTCAGCCTTTGCTTCAGGTGTCAATGCACGGATCATCCCACCCAGGGTCCTGTTGAATCGTTCCACACTACCATTTCCCATTGGATGGTAGGGTGTTGTGTGCGATTTCCTGACACCTGAAACTCTGAGAAGCTCACTGATTAGCTGACTCTCAAAGTTTGCCCCTTGGTCGCTGTGGATCCGCTCTGGGAACCCGAAGACACAGAAATATCTGTCCCAGAGGACTCTCGCCACTTGCTTGGCTGACTGGTTTCTACAGGAAAACGCCTGAGCCATCCTCGTAAAGTGATCGGTCACCACCAAGACATCGACTGACTTGTTTCTGGAATCTTCAGCCGACCAAAAGTCGATACAGACAAGCTGCAGCGGTCTGGTTGATGTTATACTCTCTAAGGGAGCTCTCCCCTCAGGTTCGACTGTCTTGCTGACGATGCATCGCTGACAGTGGCGCACATGGTCTCTCACATCCCTGTCAAGGTTTAGCCAGAAGAACCTTTGTCTGGTTAAACTGAGACTCCTGAACTGGCCCTGATGTCCTGCATCATCATGAACACCCTTCAGAACCTCAACCTTGAGTGAATCAGGCACGACATACTGAGACCGCCTTGCCTTGGTGATCTGGTCTCTTGAAACTCTGTACAGCACACCATTGCTCACAGCGAGCTTCTCCCAGTGCTTCAAGTATCTCATGACTGTGACAGACTCTTTCACTCTTTCTCTCCTGGAAGGTCTCCGACATCTCTCCACGTAATACAGGACACGGGAAACGGTTCTGTCTTCTAACTGCCTATCACGGAGGTCCCTCTCTGTGTGGGCAGGCAAAGAGTCTTGTCCAGGCGGAACCAACTGAGGCAAATACTGCAGCACTGCCACAGCACGAGCCCTTGAACCAGCCTCCCATTCCACATGTGATTGTACAACAGCAGACACATCTTCCATCTCAATGGATTGAGTATGCATGTGAATGGGACTGCATGAGGCCTGAGCATCGACACTCATCGGGGGGTGTTCCCTGTGACCACTGGAAACCCGAAAGGCATCTTGAACAGAGCCACTCGACATATCCCTGACTTGGGACAGGAGACTCAGGTAGGGCTCTTCCAGCAACCTATGACCAACACTGTCCTTAACAAACGGCACACGGCTCAGGGCATCAGCCACAACGTTCAGCCGGCCTGGCACATACTTGATGTCAAAGTCGTAGCTTGCCAATTTAGCTACCCAGCGCTGCTCACAACAGTCCAGCTTCGGCTTTGTCATTATGTGAGACAGCGGGTTGTTGTCAGTCCAAATTGTAAACTTGTGGCCCTTCAGCCAGTGACTAAACTTGTCACAGACTGACCACTTCAAGGCCAGAAACTCCAAACGATGAGCTGGATAGTTCTTTTGAGACTGAGACAAGGACTTGCTGGCGAACGCAATAGGCCTGGCTCTGGTTTCGCCTTCCTGGACTTGTGACAGGACAGCACCAATACCATCCAGGGATGCATCCGTCGACAGCATGAAGGGGCGGCTGAAGTCAGGGTGAGCCAGGACCACCGTGTTAACAAGGGATGTCTTCAGCTTCTCAAAAGCCTGTTCCTGGTCTGAGGTCCAGTCAGAGGCTCTCAACTTCTTGTTCGACAGTCTGTACTTCCCCTCCTTCCCTTTTCTTCTCTCGCCCTTTAACAGAGAGAAGAGAGGCTTGGCGACGGCGGAGTATCTGGGAATGAAGTGCTGGTAATAGTTGATCATCCCCAAAAACGATCTTATCCGCTTCTGTGATGGGTTCACCCCATTGGGCTCCATGAGGTCAGCACTCGTCATTTTTGCAATGCTCTCAACCTTGCTGCGGTCTGTTGACACGCCCTTCTCGTCTATTATGTGACCGAGAAATTTCACAGACCTTCTAAGGAAGAAGCATTTCTTTGGGGCCAACTTCAGGTTATGACCACGCAGTCTGTCGAACACCATTTTAAGGCGCCCCAAGGCAGTCTCCTCATCTGGAGCAAACACCAACAAGTCATCCAAGTAGCACAGTAAACTCAAGTAGTTCTGGTTCCCGAAGATACTGGTCATCATGCGCATAAAGCTCCCGGGGCTATTGCAGAGGCCCTGCGGAAGGCGGTTGTACTCATACAAGCCCATGGGCGTGGTGAAGGCTGAGTACTTTCTGTCGTCCTCATGTAATGGCATGTTATAGAACCCGGAGGTCAAGTCCATTGTACTGAAGAAACAGTTGCCACCAAGCGCAGCCAGGCAATCCGCCTGGTGAGGGAGAGGATGAGCGTCCTTTAGGGTCCTCTTGTTCAGCCAACGGAAATCTGTACACACACGGAGATCGCCATTCTTTTTCCACACAAGTACCAGAGGAGACGCGTATTCACTGGTGGATTTTCGGATGATCTCCTTCTCCTCCATCTCACTCAGTACCTGGCGTAATATCTGATACTGGCCGGGGGGAACCCGCCTGAATGGGAGCCGGAATGGTCTGTGGTCAGAGAGGTGAATGCGGTGTACGAAGTCCTTCGCTTCTCCACAGTCAAGATGGTGGCGTGAGAAGATGTCCTCATACCGCACAATCAGGTCAGCCATCTTCTGTTTCCAGCTCTCTGATACATCACAAGACTGGACGTCGAGACTGCTCAACCCAACTGACTCAAGTTTGTCATCAGTGGAACGTACCTCGGCAGAGGCGGGCATCTCCACTTGAGTGCAACTGACCAGGGGGACCTTTGGAGGGTCAGCGACATCCATGTCCTCAAGCGCCATGCAGGAGAAGACATCGGCCAGCTTTGCATTACGCCTCACCAACACGGGCCTGTCAGAAGTATTGATGAGCTTCAGTGGGACCCATCTGTCTCCCCACAATGGAGTAACAATCCTTGCTACCAAAACTCCCCTCGGGGCCGAATGAGCAGATGTGGGCTTTGTCATTACGGTGCTGCCCGGAGATACAGCAGTGTATTTAGGTAGTTTTCCCCATACGAGATATTCACTGCCAGGTTCAAGGCAAACAGCTGAATTGCACCTCACAGTGCCAACTTTGTCCGGCACGTCCTGACCTCTCCACGGACTCAGACCAGAGAGCATAGATAGGAACTGTTCAGATTCTTGATCTTTGGCAGTGCAGGGGTCGGATACAGCTTTCCAGTAGGAATCGCACAGCTTAGACTGACGAAGGACATGCTTAATAACATTAGTCCCCAGTATCAACTCATCATGCTGTCCCTGAACAACGAGCGTGGGGACCGACATCTTACAGCCATACACTTCCATCTCCACATCGAAGGCAGACTTTGGCGTGACACGACGTCCACCACATCCAACAAGGACCACGTTCACATTGATCTGGTTGTGCTCAGTTATCACTCCAGCCTCCCTCAGCTTCATCTCTGCTGCCTCGCTGATGCTACAAGCCATGGACCCGCTGTCCAGCATGCCACCCAGCGTTGTTGTACCACCCACACCCACAGGTGTATAAAAAAGACTGTCACTGCTGCTAATCCTGTGTATGTTCTGATACACAACAACTTCTGAGTCATCACTTGAATCCTTCACAGACGTATAAACCGTCTCAGCATCAGATATATAACTAGTTTGGGAGTTCACGACGGGACCTGTACTGCCTCCCTTCACATACAGGTCAGTTAGTTTCCCCCAAACTGAGGTTGGGAGGACTTATTGGCCTGACAGTCCCTCTTTGTATGCCCAGGGGCCAGACAGGCGAAACACAGCCTCTCATTCATGCAGTGTGAAATGGTGCTATGACTAGAGTCATCACAGATCCGACAAGCTTGCTCCCTGGGACGTCCCCCTCCAGGGGTACGCGGGAACCTCCCACCACGCATTGGAGTAGCGACATTGCGCTGCTGCATTTTCTCCATCATCCCCTGAAACATGTCCACCATACGGCTAAGAAGCCTCTCCTCCGACTGCTGGAGATTCTGACCGACAACTGCCGTAGAGGTGGGGCGTGGGACATGGCAGAACTCTCCTTGAACTGGGACAGAACCAGGAGAGGGGTAAGGAGTATGACACTCCTGGCGTTGGGCTTGAAGAGAGAGAGGGATAGGACTCTGGGTGTGGCACTGCTCAGGTACTGACAAATCTGCACATCTCGTGAGGTCCATTCATGGATTGGCTTACATTTCAGAGTGTAGGATAACTCTGGGTCAGGACAATGTTTCACAAACATGAGCGCCACCTCATCACTCATGTTCCCTGCTTGCTTGCCCTGTCTGTCCAGAACCTCAATAGCTAGGTCTGCTGCCTTGTTCAATCTAATCCAGTAATCGACTGGGTTTTCTCTGGGTTTGGGCAGGGTGGCATAGAAGTCCGAAAGAGGGAGACATGAGGATGCATCACTGAAGTACTGAAGGAGGATATTGTAAATCAGCCCAGGGTCTCTATTGGCATCAAGCGATGGATCACTACGTAGGCCGATCCTCACAACATCTCTAGCTTTACCCCTTAACCGACTCAGAATTTCCTCAGCCTGCTCAAGCATAGGTATCGCCTGTTTCCTGAGATGAGACTTAGTCATATCAATCCACTCCTGAACTGAACACTTATCAGAACCGTCACCTCTGAATGTCTGGGGTTCTCTGTCTGGCCTAACCTGAACTGTCACATGTGGGGCTTCCTGCCTGGTAGCTTCCCTGTGCGTATCCTGACTATGTGAAGTATTCTGGGGATCGCCACTCATGTTTATTACACCAGATGACATCAACTTTGCGACTATAGACTCGCCAATCTGGACACCTAACTGCCCTACCATATCTGTGAGGTGGTTCATAGCATCAGCATCGCTACTAGGTGTAGAAGTGTGAGGACCCTCCCCCATGAACTGCCCAACAGGAGCACAACCTGGGCTCTGACTCAACCCTGTACCCCTACCGCTGTCAGCCATGGACCGGGAATGCCCCACCCCCCTATCAAACTTCCTGGTGACATCGCTGCCGCCAGCATAGCCACTAAACGCCAAACCTCTTCCCATTGATAGGACTGGACTGGCAAAAGTATCCACCCTATCGTCATCAACTCCCCCCTCAGCCATTATAAGTACTCGCGTTGTGTTAAATTACGGAATACCAAATGAAAAAAATAAAAATAAAGAAAAAGAAGATTATAATCAAAATAATAATTATATATATATTTTTTCTTTCTTTTTAACAAAACAAAACAAAAATAATCGTCACTCTATGTATGGGAGTGAAAACACTTCGCTCTGACCAATATACTAGTTACAGATCTGACCACACACTGATCTTGTACACAATTCTGGACAGCCACACAGCATCCACGGCGATCGGCGTCGAGCTGATCTTGAAGATCCAGAAGGTCACGGCACCAGTGTAACGGTTGTCATCTGGTCAGAGATTGAAGAGACGGGACTGCTTTTGACTGTTTATTGCCTATAAAAAGACATGAAATAAAAACAGCTGTAGTGTTTTCCTGGTCACTGTACATCTGGTAGACCTCAAGCAGACCGGTACAACACTGCTGGATAAATACGGTGTCCCCACAGGGACATGCAGCGCGATATACAATGACCTCAACACGTCACCAGGTGGCTCCCAAAACAAATATGGTATGATGTTTCTCAATTTAGATAAAATTCACATGCAAACAAATATCACTTCTAACTCTGTTACACAGGGCTGGTGGAGGCTAGCTGCTATAGGCCTGGTGGAGGCTAGCTGCTATAGGGCTGGTGGAAGCTAGCTGCTGTAGGGCTGGTGGAGGCTAGCTGCTATAGGGCTGGTGGAGGCTAGCTGCTATAGGGCTGGTGGAGGCTAGCTGCTGTAGGGCTGGAGGAGGCTAGCTGCTGTAGGGCTGGTGGAGGCTAGCTGCTATAGGGCTGGAGGAGGCTAGCTGCTGTAGGGCTGGTGGAGGCTAGCTGCTATAGGCCTGGAGGAGGCTAGCTGCTGCAGGGCTGGTGGAGGCTAGCTGCTGCAGGCCTGGTGGAGGCTAGCTGCTGCAGGCCTGGTGGAGGCTAGCTGCTGCAGGGCTGGTGGAGGCTAGCTGCTGCAGGGCTGGTGGAGGCTAGCTGCCGTAGGGCTGGTGGAGGCTAGCTGCTATAGGGCTGGTGGAGGCTAGCTGCTGCAGGGCTGGTGGAGGCTAGCTGCTGCAGGCCTGGTGGAGGCTAGCTGCTGTAGGGCTGGTGGAGGCTAGCTGCTGCAGGGCTGGTGGAGGCTAGCTGCTATAGGGCTGGTGGAGGCTAGCTGCTGTAGGCCTGGTGGAGGCTAGCTGCTGTAGGGCTGGTGGAGGCTAGCTGCTGCAGGGCTGGTGGAGGCTAGCTGCTGCAGGGCTGGTGGAGGCTAGCTGCTGCAGGGCTGGTGGAGGCTAGCTGCTGTAGTGCTGGTGGAGGCTAGCTGCTATAGGCCTGGTGGAGGCTAGCTGCTGTAGGCCTGGTGGAGGCTAGCTGCTGCAGGGCTGGTGGAGGCTAGCTGCTATAGGGCTGGAGGAGGCTAGCTGCTGTAGGCCTGGTGGAGGCTAGCTGCTGTAGGGCTGGAGGAGGCTAGCTGCTATAGGGCTGGAGGAGGCTAGCTGCTGTAGGGCTGGTGGAGGCTACAGCAGCTAGCCTCCACCAGCCCTATAGCAGCTAGCCTCCACCAGCCCTGCAGCAGCTAGCCTCCACCAGCCCTGCAGCAGCTAGCCTCCTCCAGGCCTATAGCAGCTAGCCTCCACCAGCCCTACAGCAGCTAGCCTCCTCCAGCCCTATAGCAGCTAGCCTCCACCAGCCCTACAGCAGCTAGCCTCCTCCAGCCCTACAGCAGCTAGCCTCCACCAGCCCTACAGCAGCTGCTGTAGGGCTGGTGGAGGCTAGCTGCTATAGGGCTGGAGGAGGCTAGCTGCTGTAGGGCTGGTGGAGGCTAGCTGCTATAGGCCTGGTGGAGGCTAGCTGCTGCACGGCTGGTGGAGGCTAGCTGCTGCAGGGCTGGTGGAGGCTAGCTGCTATAGGGCTGGTGGAGGCTAGCTGCTATAGGGCTGGTGGAGGCTAGCTGCTATAGGGCTGGTGGAGGCTAGCTGCTATAGGCCTGGAGGAGGCTAGCTGATGCAGGGCTGGTGGAGGCTAGCTGCTGCAGGGCTGGTGGAGGCTAGCTGCTGTAGGGCTGGTGGAGGCTAGCTGCTGCAGGGCTGGTGGAGGCTAGCTGCTGTAGGGCTGGAGGAGGCTAGCTGCTGTAGGGCTGGGGGAGGCTAGCTGCTGTAGGGCTGGTGGAGGCTAGCTGCTGTAGGGCTGGTGGAGGCTAGCTGCTATAGGGCTGGAGGAGGCTAGCTGCTGTAGGGCTGGTGGAAGCTAGCTGCTGTAGGGCTGGAGGAGGCTAGCTGCTGTAGGGCTGGTGGAGGCTAGCTGCTGTAGGGCTGGAGGAGGCTAGCTGCTGTAGGGCTGGAGGAGGCTAGCTGCTGTAGGGCTGGTGGAGGCTAGCTGCTGTAGGGCTGGAGGAGGCTAGCTGCTGTAGGGCTGGTGGAGGCTAGCTGCTATAGGGCTGGAGGAGGCTAGCTGCTGTAGGGCTGGTGGAGGCTAGCTGCTGTAGGGCTGGTGGAGGCTAGCTGCTATAGGGCTGGAGGAGGCTAGCTGCTGTAGGGCTGGTGGAGGCTAGCTGCTATAGGGCTGGAGGAGGCTAGCTGCTGTAGGGCTGGAGGAGGCTAGCTGCTGCAGGGCTGGTGGAGGCTAGCTGCTATAGGCCTGGTGGAGGCTAGCTGCTATAGGGCTGGTGGAGGCTAGCTGCTGTAGGGCTGGAGGAGGCTAGCTGCTGTAGGGCTGGTGGAGGCTATCTGCTGTAGGGCTGGAGGAGGCTAGCTGCTGTAGGGCTGGAGGAGGCTAGCTGCTGCTGGGCTGGAGGAGGCTAGCTGCTATAGGGCTGGTGGAGGCTAGCTGCTGTAGGGCTGGAGGAGGCTAGCTGCCGTAGGGCTGGAGGAGGCTAGCTGCTGCAGGGCTGGAGGAGGCTAGCTGCTGCAGGGCTGGTGGAGGCTAGCTGCTATAGGGCTGGTGGAGGCTAGCTGCTATAGGGCTGTAGGAGGCTAGCTGCTGCAGGGCTGGTGGAGGCTAGCTGCTGTAGGGCTGGTGGAGGCTAGCTGCTTCAGGGCTGGTGGAGGCTAGCTGCTATAGGGCTGGTGGAGGCTAGCTGCTGTAGGGCTGGTGGAGGCTAGCTGCTGTAGGGCTGGTGGAGGCTAGCTGCTATAGGGCTGGAGGAGGCTAGCTGCTATAAGGCTGGTGGAGGCTAGCTGCTATAGGGCTGGAGGAGGCTAGCTGCTGGTGGAGGCTAGCTGCTGTAGGGCTGGTGGAGGCTAGCTGCTGGTGGAGGCTAGCTGCTGTAGGGCTGGTGGAGGCTAGCTGCTGCAGGGCTGGTGGAGGCTAGCTGCTGTAGGCCTGGTGGAGGCTAGCTGCTGTAGGCCTGGTGGAGGCTAGCTGCTGCAGGGCTGGTGGAGGCTAGCTGCTGTAGGCCTGGTGGAGGCTAGCTGCTATAGGGCTGGTGGAGGCTAGCTGCTATAGGGCTGGTGGAGGCTAGCTGCTGCAGGGCTGGTGGAGGCTAGCTGCTGTAGGGCTGGTGGAGGCTAGCTGCTGTATGGCTGGTGGAGGCTAGCTGCTATAGGCCTGGTGGAGGCTAGCTGCTGTAGGGCTGGAGGAGGCTAGCTGCTATAGGCCTGGTGGAGGCTAGCTGCTATAGGGCTGGTGGAGGCTAGCTGCTGCAGGGCTGGTGGAGGCTAGCTGCTGTAGGCCTGGTGGAGGCTAGCTGCTGCAGGGCTGGTGGAGGCTAGCTGCTGTAGACCTGGTGGAGGCTAGCTGCTGTAGGGCTGGTGGAGGCTAGCTGCTATAGGGCTGGAGGAGGCTAGCTGCTGTAGGGCTGGTGGAGGCTAGCTGCTATAGGGCTGGTGGAGGCTAGCTGCTGCAGGGCTGGTAGAGGCTAGCTGCTATAGGGCTGGTGGAGGCTAGCTGCTGTAGGGCTGGTGGAGGCTAGCTGCTGTAGGGCTGGAGGAGGCTAGCTGCTGCGGGGCTGGAGGAGGCTAGCTGCTGCAGGCCTGGTGGAGGCTAGCTGCTGCAGGCCTGGTGGAGGCTAGCTGCTGCAGGGCTGGTGGAGGCTAGCTGCTGCAGGGCTGGTGGAGGCTAGCTGCCGTAGGGCTGGTGGAGGCTAGCTGCTATAGGGCTGGTGGAGGCTAGCTGCTGCAGGGCTGGTGGAGGCTAGCTGCTGCAGGCCTGGTGGAGGCTAGCTGCTGTAGGGCTGGTGGAGGCTAGCTGCTGCAGGGCTGGTGGAGGCTAGCTGCTATAGGGCTGGTGGAGGCTAGCTGCTGTAGGCCTGGTGGAGGCTAGCTGCTGCAGGCCTGGTGGAGGCTAGCTGCTGCAGGCCTGGTGGAGGCTAGCTGCTGCAGGGCTGGTGGAGGCTAGCTGCTGCAGGGCTGGTGGAGGCTAGCTGCCGTAGGGCTGGTGGAGGCTAGCTGCTATAGGGCTGGTGGAGGCTAGCTGCTGCAGGGCTGGTGGAGGCTAGCTGCTGCAGGCCTGGTGGAGGCTAGCTGCTGTAGGGCTGGTGGAGGCTAGCTGCTGCAGGGCTGGTGGAGGCTAGCTGCTATAGGGCTGGTGGAGGCTAGCTGCTGTAGGCCTGGTGGAGGCTAGCTGCTGTAGGGCTGGTGGAGGCTAGCTGCTGCAGGGCTGGTGGAGGCTAGCTGCTGCAGGGCTGGTGGAGGCTAGCTGCTGCAGGGCTGGTGGAGGCTAGCTGCTGTAGTGCTGGTGGAGGCTAGCTGCTATAGGCCTGGTGGAGGCTAGCTGCTGTAGGCCTGGTGGAGGCTAGCTGCTGCAGGGCTGGTGGAGGCTAGCTGCTATAGGGCTGGAGGAGGCTAGCTGCTGTAGGCCTGGTGGAGGCTAGCTGCTGTAGGGCTGGAGGAGGCTAGCTGCTATAGGGCTGGAGGAGGCTAGCTGCTGTAGGGCTGGTGGAGGCTAGCTGCTGTAGGGCTGGAGGAGGCTAGCTGCTATAGGGCTGGAGGAGGCCACCTGCTGTAGGGCTGGTGGAGGCTAGCTGCTATAGGGCTGGAGGAGGCTAGCTGCTATAGGGCTGGTGGAGGCTAGCTGCTATAGGGCTGGAGGAGGCTAGCTGCTGTAGGGCTGGTGGAGGCTAGCTGCTGTAGGGCTGGATGAGGCTAGCTGCTGCAGGGCTGGTGGAGGCCAGCTGCTATAGGCCTGGAGGAGGCTAGCTGCTGTAGCTAGCCTCCACCAGCCCTATAGCAGCTAGCCTCCACCAGCCCTATAGCAGCTAGCCTCCACCAGCCCTGCAGCAGCTAGCCTCCACCAGCCGTGCAGCAGCTAGCCTCCACCAGGCCTATAGCAGCTAGCCTCCACCAGCCCTACAGCAGCTAGCCTCCTCCAGCCCTATAGCAGCTAGCCTCCACCAGCCCTACAGCAGCTGCTGTAGGGCTGGTGGAGGCTAGCTGCTGTAGGGCTGGAGGAGGCTAGCTGCTGTAGGGCTGGTGGAGGCTAGCTGCTATAGGGCTGGAGGAGGCTAGCTGCTGTAGGGCTGGTGGAGGCTAGCTGCTATAGGCCTGGAGGAGGCTAGCTGCTGCAGGGCTGGTGGAGGCTAGCTGCTGCAGGCCTGGTGGAGGCTAGCTGCTGCAGGCCTGGTGGAGGCTAGCTGCTGCAGGGCTGGTGGAGGCTAGCTGCTGCAGGGCTGGTGGAGGCTAGCTGCCGTAGGGCTGGTGGAGGCTAGCTGCTATAGGGCTGGTGGAGGCTAGCTGCTGCAGGGCTGGTGGAGGCTAGCTGCTGCAGGCCTGGTGGAGGCTAGCTGCTGTAGGGCTGGTGGAGGCTAGCTGCTGCAGGGCTGGTGGAGGCTAGCTGCTATAGGGCTGGTGGAGGCTAGCTGCTGTAGGCCTGGTGGAGGCTAGCTGCTGTAGGGCTGGTGGAGGCTAGCTGCTGCAGGGCTGGTGGAGGCTAGCTGCTGCAGGGCTGGTGGAGGCTAGCTGCTGCAGGGCTGGTGGAGGCTAGCTGCTGTAGTGCTGGTGGAGGCTAGCTGCTATAGGCCTGGTGGAGGCTAGCTGCTGTAGGCCTGGTGGAGGCTAGCTGCTGCAGGGCTGGTGGAGGCTAGCTGCTATAGGGCTGGAGGAGGCTAGCTGCTGTAGGCCTGGTGGAGGCTAGCTGCTGTAGGGCTGGAGGAGGCTAGCTGCTATAGGGCTGGAGGAGGCTAGCTGCTGTAGGGCTGGTGGAGGCTAGCTGCTGTAGGGCTGGAGGAGGCTAGCTGCTATAGGGCTGGAGGAGGCCACCTGCTGTAGGGCTGGTGGAGGCTAGCTGCTATAGGGCTGGAGGAGGCTAGCTGCTATAGGGCTGGTGGAGGCTAGCTGCTATAGGGCTGGAGGAGGCTAGCTGCTGTAGGGCTGGTGGAGGCTAGCTGCTGTAGGGCTGGATGAGGCTAGCTGCTGCAGGGCTGGTGGAGGCCAGCTGCTATAGGCCTGGAGGAGGCTAGCTGCTGTAGGGCTGGAGGAGGCTAGCTGCTGTAGGGCTGGTGGAGGCTAGCTGCTGTAGGGCTGGAGGAGGCTAGCTGCTGTAGGGCTGGTGGAGGCTAGCTGCTGTAGGGCAGGAGGAGGCTAGCTGCTGTATGGCTGGTGGAGGCTAGCTGCTATAGGGCTGGAGGAGGCTAGCTGCTGTAGGGCTGGTGGAGGCTAGCTGCTATAGGGCTGGAGGAGGCTAGCTGCTGTAGGGCTGGAGGAGGCTAGCTGCTGCAGGGCTGGTGGAGGCTAGCTGCTATAGGCCTGGTGGAGGCTAGCTGCTATAGGGCTGGTGGAGGCTAGCTGCTGTAGGGCTGGAGGAGGCTAGCTGCTGTAGGGCTGGTGGAGGCTATCTGCTGTAGGGCTGGAGGAGGCTAGCTGCTGTAGGGCTGGAGGAGGCTAGCTGCTGCTGGGCTGGAGGAGGCTAGCTGCTATAGGGCTGGTGGAGGCTAGCTGCTGTAGGGCTGGAGGAGGCTAGCTGCCGTAGGGCTGGAGGAGGCTAGCTGCTGCAGGGCTGGAGGAGGCTAGCTGCTGCAGGGCTGGTGGAGGCTAGCTGCTATAGGGCTGGTGGAGGCTAGCTGCTATAGGGCTGTAGGAGGCTAGCTGCTGCAGGGCTGGTGGAGGCTAGCTGCTGTAGGGCTGGTGGAGGCTAGCTGCTTCAGGGCTGGTGGAGGCTAGCTGCTATAGGGCTGGTGGAGGCTAGCTGCTGTAGGGCTGGTGGAGGCTAGCTGCTGTAGGGCTGGTGGAGGCTAGCTGCTATAGGGCTGGAGGAGGCTAGCTGCTATAAGGCTGGTGGAGGCTAGCTGCTATAGGGCTGGAGGAGGCTAGCTGCTGGTGGAGGCTAGCTGCTGTAGGGCTGGTGGAGGCTAGCTGCTGGTGGAGGCTAGCTGCTGTAGGGCTGGTGGAGGCTAGCTGCTGCAGGGCTGGTGGAGGCTAGCTGCTGTAGGCCTGGTGGAGGCTAGCTGCTGTAGGCCTGGTGGAGGCTAGCTGCTGCAGGGCTGGTGGAGGCTAGCTGCTGTAGGCCTGGTGGAGGCTAGCTGCTATAGGGCTGGTGGAGGCTAGCTGCTATAGGGCTGGTGGAGGCTAGCTGCTGCAGGGCTGGTGGAGGCTAGCTGCTGTAGGGCTGGTGGAGGCTAGCTGCTGTATGGCTGGTGGAGGCTAGCTGCTATAGGCCTGGTGGAGGCTAGCTGCTGTAGGGCTGGAGGAGGCTAGCTGCTATAGGCCTGGTGGAGGCTAGCTGCTATAGGGCTGGTGGAGGCTAGCTGCTGCAGGGCTGGTGGAGGCTAGCTGCTGTAGGCCTGGTGGAGGCTAGCTGCTGCAGGGCTGGTGGAGGCTAGCTGCTGTAGACCTGGTGGAGGCTAGCTGCTGTAGGGCTGGTGGAGGCTAGCTGCTATAGGGCTGGAGGAGGCTAGCTGCTGTAGGGCTGGTGGAGGCTAGCTGCTATAGGGCTGGTGGAGGCTAGCTGCTGCAGGGCTGGTAGAGGCTAGCTGCTATAGGGCTGGTGGAGGCTAGCTGCTGTAGGGCTGGTGGAGGCTAGCTGCTGTAGGGCTGGAGGAGGCTAGCTGCTGCGGGGCTGGAGGAGGCTAGCTGCTGCAGGCCTGGTGGAGGCTAGCTGCTGCAGGCCTGGTGGAGGCTAGCTGCTGCAGGGCTGGTGGAGGCTAGCTGCTGCAGGGCTGGTGGAGGCTAGCTGCCGTAGGGCTGGTGGAGGCTAGCTGCTATAGGGCTGGTGGAGGCTAGCTGCTGCAGGGCTGGTGGAGGCTAGCTGCTGCAGGCCTGGTGGAGGCTAGCTGCTGTAGGGCTGGTGGAGGCTAGCTGCTGCAGGGCTGGTGGAGGCTAGCTGCTATAGGGCTGGTGGAGGCTAGCTGCTGTAGGCCTGGTGGAGGCTAGCTGCTGCAGGCCTGGTGGAGGCTAGCTGCTGCAGGCCTGGTGGAGGCTAGCTGCTGCAGGGCTGGTGGAGGCTAGCTGCTGCAGGGCTGGTGGAGGCTAGCTGCCGTAGGGCTGGTGGAGGCTAGCTGCTATAGGGCTGGTGGAGGCTAGCTGCTGCAGGGCTGGTGGAGGCTAGCTGCTGCAGGCCTGGTGGAGGCTAGCTGCTGTAGGGCTGGTGGAGGCTAGCTGCTGCAGGGCTGGTGGAGGCTAGCTGCTATAGGGCTGGTGGAGGCTAGCTGCTGTAGGCCTGGTGGAGGCTAGCTGCTGTAGGGCTGGTGGAGGCTAGCTGCTGCAGGGCTGGTGGAGGCTAGCTGCTGCAGGGCTGGTGGAGGCTAGCTGCTGCAGGGCTGGTGGAGGCTAGCTGCTGTAGTGCTGGTGGAGGCTAGCTGCTATAGGCCTGGTGGAGGCTAGCTGCTGTAGGCCTGGTGGAGGCTAGCTGCTGCAGGGCTGGTGGAGGCTAGCTGCTATAGGGCTGGAGGAGGCTAGCTGCTGTAGGCCTGGTGGAGGCTAGCTGCTGTAGGGCTGGAGGAGGCTAGCTGCTATAGGGCTGGAGGAGGCTAGCTGCTGTAGGGCTGGTGGAGGCTAGCTGCTGTAGGGCTGGAGGAGGCTAGCTGCTATAGGGCTGGAGGAGGCCACCTGCTGTAGGGCTGGTGGAGGCTAGCTGCTATAGGGCTGGAGGAGGCTAGCTGCTATAGGGCTGGTGGAGGCTAGCTGCTATAGGGCTGGAGGAGGCTAGCTGCTGTAGGGCTGGTGGAGGCTAGCTGCTGTAGGGCTGGATGAGGCTAGCTGCTGCAGGGCTGGTGGAGGCCAGCTGCTATAGGCCTGGAGGAGGCTAGCTGCTGTAGGGCTGGAGGAGGCTAGCTGCTGTAGGGCTGGTGGAGGCTAGCTGCTGTAGGGCTGGAGGAGGCTAGCTGCTGTAGGGCTGGTGGAGGCTAGCTGCTGTAGGGCTGGAGGAGGCTAGCTGCTGTATGGCTGGTGGAGGCTAGCTGCTATAGGGCTGGAGGAGGCTAGCTGCTGTAGGGCTGGTGGAGGCTACAGCAGCTAGCCTCCACCAGCCCTATAGCAGCTAGCCTCCACCAGCCCTATAGCAGCTAGCCTCCACCAGCCCTATAGCAGCTAGCCTCCACCAGCCCTGCAGCAGCTAGCCTCCACCAGCCGTGCAGCAGCTAGCCTCCACCAGGCCTATAGCAGCTAGCCTCCACCAGCCCTACAGCAGCTAGCCTCCTCCAGCCCTATAGCAGCTAGCCTCCACCAGCCCTACAGCAGCTGCTGTAGGGCTGGTGGAGGCTAGCTGCTGTAGGGCTGGAGGAGGCTAGCTGCTGTAGGGCTGGTGGAGGCTAGCTGCTATAGGGCTGGAGGAGGCTAGCTGCTGTAGGGCTGGTGGAGGCTAGCTGCTATAGGCCTGGAGGAGGCTAGCTGCTGCAGGGCTGGTGGAGGCTAGCTGCTGCAGGCCTGGTGGAGGCTAGCTGCTGCAGGCCTGGTGGAGGCTAGCTGCTGCAGGGCTGGTGGAGGCTAGCTGCTGCAGGGCTGGTGGAGGCTAGCTGCCGTAGGGCTGGTGGAGGCTAGCTGCTATAGGGCTGGTGGAGGCTAGCTGCTGCAGGGCTGGTGGAGGCTAGCTGCTGCAGGCCTGGTGGAGGCTAGCTGCTGTAGGGCTGGTGGAGGCTAGCTGCTGCAGGGCTGGTGGAGGCTAGCTGCTATAGGGCTGGTGGAGGCTAGCTGCTGTAGGCCTGGTGGAGGCTAGCTGCTGTAGGGCTGGTGGAGGCTAGCTGCTGCAGGGCTGGTGGAGGCTAGCTGCTGCAGGGCTGGTGGAGGCTAGCTGCTGCAGGGCTGGTGGAGGCTAGCTGCTGTAGTGCTGGTGGAGGCTAGCTGCTATAGGCCTGGTGGAGGCTAGCTGCTGTAGGCCTGGTGGAGGCTAGCTGCTGCAGGGCTGGTGGAGGCTAGCTGCTATAGGGCTGGAGGAGGCTAGCTGCTGTAGGCCTGGTGGAGGCTAGCTGCTGTAGGGCTGGAGGAGGCTAGCTGCTATAGGGCTGGAGGAGGCTAGCTGCTGTAGGGCTGGTGGAGGCTAGCTGCTGTAGGGCTGGAGGAGGCTAGCTGCTATAGGGCTGGAGGAGGCCACCTGCTGTAGGGCTGGTGGAGGCTAGCTGCTATAGGGCTGGAGGAGGCTAGCTGCTATAGGGCTGGTGGAGGCTAGCTGCTATAGGGCTGGAGGAGGCTAGCTGCTGTAGGGCTGGTGGAGGCTAGCTGCTGTAGGGCTGGATGAGGCTAGCTGCTGCAGGGCTGGTGGAGGCCAGCTGCTATAGGCCTGGAGGAGGCTAGCTGCTGTAGGGCTGGAGGAGGCTAGCTGCTGTAGGGCTGGTGGAGGCTAGCTGCTGTAGGGCTGGAGGAGGCTAGCTGCTGTAGGGCTGGTGGAGGCTAGCTGCTGTAGGGCAGGAGGAGGCTAGCTGCTGTATGGCTGGTGGAGGCTAGCTGCTATAGGGCTGGAGGAGGCTAGCTGCTGTAGGGCTGGTGGAGGCTACAGCAGCTAGCCTCCACCAGCCCTATAGCAGCTAGCCTCCACCAGCCCTGCAGCAGCTAGCCTCCACCAGCCCTGCAGCAGCTAGCCTCCTCCAGGCCTATAGCAGCTAGCCTCCACCAGCCCTACAGCAGCTAGCCTCCTCCAGCCCTATAGCAGCTAGCCTCCACCAGCCCTACAGCAGCTAGCCTCCTCCAGCCCTACAGCAGCTAGCCTCCACCAGCCCTACAGCAGCTGCTGTAGGGCTGGTGGAGGCTAGCTGCTATAGGGCTGGAGGAGGCTAGCTGCTGTAGGGCTGGTGGAGGCTAGCTGCTATAGGGCTGGAGGAGGCTAGCTGCTGTAGGGCTGGAGGAGGCTAGCTGCTGCAGGGCTGGTGGAGGCTAGCTGCTATAGGCCTGGTGGAGGCTAGCTGCTGCAGGGCTGGTGGAGGCTAGCTGCTGTAGGGCTGGAGGAGGCTAGCTGCTGTAGGGCTGGTGGAGGCTATCTGCTGTAGGGCTGGAGGAGGCTAGCTGCTGTAGGGCTGGAGCAGGCTAGCTGCTGCAGGGCTGGAGGAGGCTAGCTGCTATAGGGCTGGTGGAGGCTAGCTGCTGTAGGGCTGGAGGAGGCTAGCTGCCGTAGGGCTGGAGGAGGCTAGCTGCTGCAGGGCTGGAGGAGGCTAGCTGCTGCAGGGCTGGTGGAGGCTAGCTGCTATAGGGCTGGTGGAGGCTAGCTGCTATAGGGCTGTAGGAGGCTAGCTGCTGCAGGGCTGGTGGAGGCTAGCTGCTGTAGGGCTGGTGGAGGCTAGCTGCTTCAGGGCTGGTGGAGGCTAGCTGCTATAGGGCTGGTGGAGGCTAGCTGCTGTAGGGCTGGTGGAGGCTAGCTGCTGTAGGGCTGGTGGAGGCTAGCTGCTATAGGGCTGGAGGAGGCTAGCTGCTATAAGGCTGGTGGAGGCTAGCTGCTATAGGGCTGGAGGAGGCTAGCTGCTGGTGGAGGCTAGCTAGCAGCTGCTGTAGGGCTGGTGGAGGCTAGCTGCTATAGGGCTGGAGGAGGCTAGCTGCTGTAGGGCTGGTGGAGGCTAGCTGCTATAGGCCTGGTGGAGGCTAGCTGCTGCACGGCTGGTGGAGGCTAGCTGCTGCAGGGCTGGTGGAGGCTAGCTGCTATAGGGCTGGTGGAGGCTAGCTGCTATAGGGCTGGTGGAGGCTAGCTGCTATAGGGCTGGTGGAGGCTAGCTGCTATAGGCCTGGAGGAGGCTAGCTGCTACAGGGCTGGTGGAGGCTAGCTGCTGCAGGGCTGGTGGAGGCTAGCTGCTGTAGGGCTGGTGGAGGCTAGCTGCTGCAGGGCTGGTGGAGGCTAGCTGCTGTAGGGCTGGAGGAGGCTAGCTGCTGTAGGGCTGGTGGAGGCTAGCTGCTATAGGGCTGGTGGAGGCTAGCTGCTATAGGCCTGGAGGAGGCTAGCTGCTGCAGGGCTGGTGGAGGCTAGCTGCTGCAGGGCTGGTGGAGGCTAGCTGCTGTAGGGCTGGTGGAGGCTAGCTGCTGCAGGGCTGGTGGAGGCTAGCTGCTGTAGGGCTGGAGGAGGCTAGCTGCTGTAGGGCTGGGGGAGGCTAGCTGCTGTAGGGCTGGTGGAGGCTAGCTGCTGTAGGGCTGGTGGAAGCTAGCTGCTATAGGGCTGGAGGAGGCTAGCTGCTGTAGGGCTGGTGGAGGCTAGCTGCTATAGGGCTGGAGGAGGCTAGCTGCTGTAGGGCTGGAGGAGGCTAGCTGCTGCAGGGCTGGTGGAGGCTAGCTGCTATAGGCCTGGTGGAGGCTAGCTGCTATAGGGCTGGTGGAGGCTAGCTGCTGTAGGGCTGGAGGAGGCTAGCTGCTGTAGGGCTGGTGGAGGCTATCTGCTGTAGGGCTGGAGGAGGCTAGCTGCTGTAGGGCTGGAGGAGGCTAGCTGCTGCAGGGCTGGAGGAGGCTAGCTGCTATAGGGCTGGTGGAGGCTAGCTGCTGTAGGGCTGGAGGAGGCTAGCTGCCGTAGGGCTGGAGGAGGCTAGCTGCTGCAGGGCTGGAGGAGGCTAGCTGCTGCAGGGCTGGTGGAGGCTAGCTGCTATAGGGCTGGTGGAGGCTAGCTGCTATAGGGCTGTAGGAGGCTAGCTGCTGCAGGGCTGGTGGAGGCTAGCTGCTGTAGGGCTGGTGGAGGCTAGCTGCTTCAGGGCTGGTGGAGGCTAGCTGCTATAGGGCTGGTGGAGGCTAGCTGCTGTAGGGCTGGTGGAGGCTAGCTGCTGTAGGGCTGGTGGAGGCTAGCTGCTATAGGGCTGGAGGAGGCTAGCTGCTATAAGGCTGGTGGAGGCTAGCTGCTATAGGGCTGGAGGAGGCTAGCTGCTGGTGGAGGCTAGCTGCTGTAGGGCTGGTGGAGGCTAGCTGCTGGTGGAGGCTAGCTGCTGTAGGGCTGGTGGAGGCTAGCTGCTGCAGGGCTGGTGGAGGCTAGCTGCTGTATGGCTGGAGGAGGCTAGCTGCTGTAGGGCTGGTGGAGGCTAGCTGCTGCAGGGCTGGTGGAGGCTAGCTGCTGCAGGGCTGGTGGAGGCTAGCTGCTGTAGGGCTGGTGGAGGCTAGCTGCTGCAGGGCTGGTGGAGGCTAGCTGCTGCAGGGTTGGTGGAGGCTAGCTGCTGTAGGGCTGGTGGAGGCTAGCTGCTATAGGGCTGGAGGAGGCTAGCTGCTGTAGGGCTGGAGGAGGCTAGCTGCTGCAGGGCTGGTGGAGGCTAGCTGCTATAGGGCTGGTGGAGGCTAGCTGCTATAGGGCTGGTGGAGGCTAGGTGCTATAGGCCTGGTGGAGGCTAGCTGCTATAGGGCTGGTGGAGGCTAGCTGCTGTAGGGCTGGAGGAGGCTAGCTGCTGTAGGGCTGGTGGAGGCTAGCTGCTATAGGGCTGGAGGAGGCTAGCTGCTGTAGGGCTGGAGGAGGCTAGCTGCTGCAGGGCTGGAGGAGGCTAGCTGCTATAGGGCTGGTGGAGGCTAGCTGCTATAGGGCTGGTGGAGGCTAGGTGCTATAGGCCTGGTGGAGGCTAGCTGCTATAGGGCTGGTGGAGGCTAGCTGCTGTAGGGCTGGAGGAGGCTAGCTGCTGTAGGGCTGGTGGAGGCTAGCTGCTGTAGGGCTGGAGGAGGCTAGCTGCTGTAGGGCTGGAGGAGGCTAGCTGCTGCAGGGCTGGTGGAGGCTAGCTGCTGTAGGGCTGGTGGAGGCTAGCTGCTATAGGGCTGGAGGAGGCTAGCTGCTGTAGGGCTGGAGGAGGCTAGCTGCTATAGGGCTGGTGGAGGCTAGCTGCTATAGGGCTGGTGGAGGCTAGCTGCTGTAGGGCTGGAGGAGGCTAGCTGCTGTAGGGCTGGAGGAGGCTAGCTGCTGTAGGGCTGGTGGAGGCTAGCTGCTGCAGGGCTGGTGGAGGCTAGCTGCTGTAGGGCTGGTGGAGGCTAGCTGCTATAGGGCTGGTGGAGGCTAGCTGCTGTAGGCCTGGTGGAGGCTAGCTGCTGTAGGGCTGGTGGAGGCTAGCTGCTGTAGGGCTGGTGGAGGCTAGCTGCTATAGGGCTGGTGGAGGCTAGCTGCTATAGGGCTGGTGGAGGCTAGCTGCTGTAGGGCTGGTGGAGGCTAGCTGCTATAGGGCTGGAGGAGGCTAGCTGCTGTAGGGCTGGTGGAGGCTAGCTGCTATAGGGCTGGAGGAGGCTAGCTGCTGTAGGGCTGGAGGAGGCTAGCTGCTGCAGGGCTGGTGGAGGCTAGCTGCTATAGGCCTGGTGGAGGCTAGCTGCTATAGGGCTGGTGGAGGCTAGCTGCTGTAGGGCTGGAGGAGGCTAGCTGCTGTAGGGCTGGTGGAGGCTAGCTGCTATAGGGCTGGTGGAGGCTAGCTGCTGCAGGGCTGGTGGAGGCTAGCTGCTGCAGGGCTGGTGGAGGCTAGCTGCTGTAGGGCTGGTGGAGGCTAGCTGCTATAGGGCTGGAGGAGGCTAGCTGCTGTAGGGCTGGAGGAGGCTAGCTGCTGTAGGGCTGGAGGAGGCTAGCTGCTGCAGGGCTGGAGGAGGCTAGCTGCTGTAGGGCTGGTGGAGGCTAGCTGCTATAGGGCTGGAGGAGGCTAGCTGCTGTAGGGCTGGAGGAGGCTAGCTGCTGTAGGGCTGGAGGAGGCTAGCTGCTGCAGGGCTGGAGGAGGCTAGCTGCTATAGGGCTGGTGGAGGCTAGCTGCTGTAGGGCTGGAGGAGGCTAGCTGCTGTAGGGCTGGAGGAGGCTAGCTGCTGCAGTGCTGGAGGAGGCTAGCTGCTGCAGGGCTGGTGGAGGCTAGCTGCTATAGGGCTGGTGGAGGCTAGCTGCTATAGGGCTGTAGGAGGCTAGCTGCTGTAGGGCTGGTGGAGGCTAGCTGCTGCAGGGCTGGTGGAGGCTAGCTGATGTAGGGCTGGTGGAGGCTAGCTGCTATAGGGCTGGTGGAGGCTAGCTGCTGTAGGGCTGGTGGAGGCTAGCTGCTGCAGGGCTGGTGGAGGCTAGCTGCTATAGGGCTGGAGGAGGCTAGCTGCTATAGGGCTGGTGGAGGCTAGCTGCTATAGGGCTGGAGGAGGCTAGCTGCTATAGGGCTGGTGGAGGCTAGCTGCTGTAGGGCTGGTGGAGGCTAGCTGCTATAGGGCTGGTGGAGGCTAGCTGCTATAGGCCTGGTGGAGGCTAGCTGCTGCACGGCTGGTGGAGGCTAGCTGCTGCAGGGCTGGTGGAGGCTAGCTGCTATAGGGCTGGTGGAGGCTAGCTGCTATAGGGCTGGAGGAGGCTAGCTGCTATAGGGCTGGTGGAGGCTAGCTGCTATAGGCCTGGAGGAGGCTAGCTGCTGCAGGGCTGGTGGAGGCTAGCTGCTGCAGGGCTGGTGGAGGCTAGCTGCTGTAGGGCTGGTGGAGGCTAGCTGCTGCAGGGCTGGTGGAGGCTAGCTGCTGTAGGGCTGGAGGAGGCTAGCTGCTGTAGGGCTGGGGGAGGCTAGCTGCTGTAGGGCTGGTGGAGGCTAGCTGCTATAGGGCTGGAGGAGGCTAGCTGCTGTAGGGCTGGTGGAGGCTAGCTGCTGTAGGGCTGGAGGAGGCTAGCTGCTGTAGGGCTGGTGGAGGCTAGCTGCTGTAGGGCTGGAGGAGGCTAGCTACTGTAGGGCTGGTGGAGGCTAGCTGCTATAGGGCTGGAGGAGGCTAGCTGCTGTAGGGCTGGTGGAGGCTAGCTGCTGCAGGGCTGGTGGAGGCTAGCTGCTATAGGGCTGGAGGAGGCTAGCTGCTATAGGGCTGGTGGAGGCTAGCTGCTATAGGGCTGGAGGAGGCTAGCTGCTATAGGGCTGGTGGAGGCTAGCTGCTGTACGGCTGGTGGAGGCTAGCTGCTATAGGGCTGGTGGAGGCTAGCTGCTATAGGCCTGGTGGAGGCTAGCTGCTGCACGGCTGGTGGAGGCTAGCTGCTGCAGGGCTGGTGGAGGCTAGCTGCTATAGGGCTGGTGGAGGCTAGCTGCTATAGGGCTGGTGGAGGCTAGCTGCTATAGGGCTGGTGGAGGCTAGCTGCTATAGGCCTGGAGGAGGCTAGCTGCTGCAGGGCTGGTGGAGGCTAGCTGCTGCAGGGCTGGTGGAGGCTAGCTGCTGTAGGGCTGGTGGAGGCTAGCTGCTGCAGGGCTGGTGGAGGCTAGCTGCTGTAGGGCTGGAGGAGGCTAGCTGCTGTAGGGCTGGGGGAGGCTAGCTGCTGTAGGGCTGGTGGAGGCTAGCTGCTGTAGGGCTGGTGGAGGCTAGCTGCTATAGGGCTGGAGGAGGCTAGCTGCTGTAGGGCTGGTGGAGGCTAGCTGCTGTAGGGCTGGAGGAGGCTAGCTGCTGTAGGGCTGGTGGAGGCTAGCTGCTGTAGGGCTGGAGGAGGCTAGCTGCTGTAGGGCTGGTGGAGGCTAGCTGCTATAGGGCTGGAGGAGGCTAGCTGCTGTAGGGCTGGTGGAGGCTAGCTGCTGCAGGGCTGGTGGAGGCTAGCTGCTATAGGGCTGGAGGAGGCTAGCTGCTATAGGGCTGGTGGAGGCTAGCTGCTATAGGGCTGGAGGAGGCTAGCTGCTATAGGGCTGGTGGAGGCTAGCTGCTGTAGGGCTGGTGGAGGCTAGCTGCTATAGGGCTGGTGGAGGCTAGCTGCTATAGGCCTGGTGGAGGCTAGCTGCTGCACGGCTGGTGGAGGCTAGCTGCTGCAGGGCTGGTGGAGGATAGCTGCTATAGGGCTGGTGGAGGCTAGCTGCTGCAGGGCTGGTGGAGGCTAGCTGCTACAGGGCTGGTGGAGGCTAGCTGCTGTAGGGCTGGTGGAGGCTAGCTGCTGCAGGGCTGGTGGAGGCTAGCTGCTGTAGGGCTGGAGGAGGCTAGCTGCTGTAGGGCTGGGGGAGGCTAGCTGCTGTAGGGCTGGTGGAGGCTAGCTGCTGTAGGGCTGGTGGAGGCTAGCTGCTATAGGGCTGGAGGAGGCTAGCTGCTGTAGGGCTGGTGGAGGCTAGCTGCTGTAGGGCTGGAGGAGGCTAGCTGCTGTAGGGCTGGTGGAGGCTAGCTGCTGTAGGGCTGGAGGAGGCTAGCTGCTGTAGGGCTGGTGGAGGCTAGCTGCTGTAGGGCTGGAGGAGGCTAGCTGCTATAGGGCTGGTGGAGGCTAGCTGCTGCAGGGCTGGTGGAGGCTAGCTGCTATAGGGCTGGTGGAGGCTAGCTGGTGGAGGCTAGCTGCTGCAGGGCTGGAGGAGGCTAGCTGCTGTAGGGCTGGAGGAGGCTAGCTGCTGCAGGGCTGGTGGAGGCTAGCTGCTGTAGGGCTGGTGGAGGCTAGCTGCTGCAGGGCTGGTGGAGGCTAGCTGCTATAGGGCTGGTGGAGGCTAGCTGCTGTAGGCCTGGTGGAGGCTAGCTGCTGTAGGGCTGGTGGAGGCTAGCTGCTGCAGGGCTGGTGGAGGCTAGCTGCTGCAGGGCTGGTGGAGGCTAGCTGCTGCAGGGCTGGTGGAGGCTAGCTGCTGTAGTGCTGGTGGAGGCTAGCTGCTATAGGCCTGGTGGAGGCTAGCTGCTGTAGGCCTGGTGGAGGCTAGCTGCTGCAGGGCTGGTGGAGGCTAGCTGCTATAGGGCTGGAGGAGGCTAGCTGCTGTAGGCCTGGTGGAGGCTAGCTGCTGTAGGGCTGGAGGAGGCTAGCTGCTATAGGGCTGGAGGAGGCTAGCTGCTGTAGGGCTGGTGGAGGCTAGCTGCTGTAGGGCTGGAGGAGGCTAGCTGCTATAGGGCTGGAGGAGGCCACCTGCTGTAGGGCTGGTGGAGGCTAGCTGCTATAGGGCTGGAGGAGGCTAGCTGCTATAGGGCTGGTGGAGGCTAGCTGCTATAGGGCTGGAGGAGGCTAGCTGCTGTAGGGCTGGTGGAGGCTAGCTGCTGTAGGGCTGGAGGAGGCTAGCTGCTGTAGGGCTGGTGGAGGCTATCTGCTGTAGGGCTGGAGGAGGCTAGCTGCTGTAGGGCTGGAGGAGGCTAGCTGCTGCAGGGCTGGAGGAGGCTAGCTGCTATAGGGCTGGTGGAGGCTAGCTGCTGTAGGGCTGGAGGAGGCTAGCTGCCGTAGGGCTGGAGGAGGCTAGCTGCTGCAGGGCTGGAGGAGGCTAGCTGCTGCAGGGCTGGTGGAGGCTAGCTGCTATAGGGCTGGTGGAGGCTAGCTGCTATAGGGCTGTAGGAGGCTAGCTGCTGCAGGGCTGGTGGAGGCTAGCTGCTGTAGGGCTGGTGGAGGCTAGCTGCTTCAGGGCTGGTGGAGGCTAGCTGCTATAGGGCTGGTGGAGGCTAGCTGCTGTAGGGCTGGTGGAGGCTAGCTGCTGTAGGGTTGGTGGAGGCTAGCTGCTATAGGGCTGGAGGAGGCTAGCTGCTATAAGGCTGGTGGAGGCTAGCTGCTATAGGGCTGGAGGAGGCTAGCTGCTGGTGGAGGCTAGCTAGCAGCTGCTGTAGGGCTGGTGGAGGCTAGCTGCTATAGGGCTGGAGGAGGCTAGCTGCTGTAGGGCTGGTGGAGGCTAGCTGCTATAGGCCTGGTGGAGGCTAGCTGCTGCACGGCTGGTGGAGGCTAGCTGCTGCAGGGCTGGTGGAGGCTAGCTGCTATAGGGCTGGTGGAGGCTAGCTGCTATAGGGCTGGTGGAGGCTAGCTGCTATAGGGCTGGTGGAGGCTAGCTGCTATAGGCCTGGAGGAGGCTAGCTGCTACAGGGCTGGTGGAGGCTAGCTGCTGCAGGGCTGGTGGAGGCTAGCTGCTGTAGGGCTGGTGGAGGCTAGCTGCTGCAGGGCTGGTGGAGGCTAGCTGCTGTAGGGCTGGAGGAGGCTAGCTGCTGTAGGGCTGGTGGAGGCTAGCTGCTATAGGGCTGGTGGAGGCTAGCTGCTATAGGCCTGGAGGAGGCTAGCTGCTGCAGGGCTGGTGGAGGCTAGCTGCTGCAGGGCTGGTGGAGGCTAGCTGCTGTAGGGCTGGTGGAGGCTAGCTGCTGCAGGGCTGGTGGAGGCTAGCTGCTGTAGGGCTGGAGGAGGCTAGCTGCTGTAGGGCTGGGGGAGGCTAGCTGCTGTAGGGCTGGTGGAGGCTAGCTGCTGTAGGGCTGGTGGAAGCTAGCTGCTATAGGGCTGGAGGAGGCTAGCTGCTGTAGGGCTGGTGGAGGCTAGCTGCTATAGGGCTGGAGGAGGCTAGCTGCTGTAGGGCTGGAGGAGGCTAGCTGCTGCAGGGCTGGTGGAGGCTAGCTGCTATAGGCCTGGTGGAGGCTAGCTGCTATAGGGCTGGTGGAGGCTAGCTGCTGTAGGGCTGGAGGAGGCTAGCTGCTGTAGGGCTGGTGGAGGCTATCTGCTGTAGGGCTGGAGGAGGCTAGCTGCTGTAGGGCTGGAGGAGGCTAGCTGCTGCAGGGCTGGAGGAGGCTAGCTGCTATAGGGCTGGTGGAGGCTAGCTGCTGTAGGGCTGGAGGAGGCTAGCTGCCGTAGGGCTGGAGGAGGCTAGCTGCTGCAGGGCTGGAGGAGGCTAGCTGCTGCAGGGCTGGTGGAGGCTAGCTGCTATAGGGCTGGTGGAGGCTAGCTGCTATAGGGCTGTAGGAGGCTAGCTGCTGCAGGGCTGGTGGAGGCTAGCTGCTGTAGGGCTGGTGGAGGCTAGCTGCTTCAGGGCTGGTGGAGGCTAGCTGCTATAGGGCTGGTGGAGGCTAGCTGCTGTAGGGCTGGTGGAGGCTAGCTGCTGTAGGGCTGGTGGAGGCTAGCTGCTATAGGGCTGGAGGAGGCTAGCTGCTATAAGGCTGGTGGAGGCTAGCTGCTATAGGGCTGGAGGAGGCTAGCTGCTGGTGGAGGCTAGCTGCTGTAGGGCTGGTGGAGGCTAGCTGCTGGTGGAGGCTAGCTGCTGTAGGGCTGGTGGAGGCTAGCTGCTGCAGGGCTGGTGGAGGCTAGCTGCTGTAGGGCTGGAGGAGGCTAGCTGCTGTAGGGCTGGTGGAGGCTAGCTGCTGCAGGGCTGGTGGAGGCTAGCTGCTGCAGGGCTGGTGGAGGCTAGCTGCTATAGGGCTGGTGGAGGCTAGCTGCTGCAGGGCTGGTGGAGGCTAGCTGCTGCAGGGTTGGTGGAGGCTAGCTGCTGTAGGGCTGGTGGAGGCTAGCTGCTATAGGGCTGGAGGAGGCTAGCTGCTGTAGGGCTGGAGGAGGCTAGCTGCTGCAGGGCTGGAGGAGGCTAGCTGCTATAGGGCTGGTGGAGGCTAGCTGCTATAGGGCTGGTGGAGGCTAGGTGCTATAGGCCTGGTGGAGGCTAGCTGCTATAGGGCTGGTGGAGGCTAGCTGCTGTAGGGCTGGAGGAGGCTAGCTGCTGTAGGGCTGGTGGAGGCTAGCTGCTGTAGGGCTGGAGGAGGCTAGCTGCTGTAGGGCTGGAGGAGGCTAGCTGCTGCAGGGCTGGTGGAGGCTAGCTGCTGTAGGGCTGGTGGAGGCTAGCTGCTATAGGGCTGGAGGAGGCTAGCTGCTGTAGGGCTGGAGGAGGCTAGCTGCTATAGGGCTGGTGGAGGCTAGCTGCTATAGGGCTGGTGGAGGCTAGCTGCTGTAGGGCTGGAGGAGGCTAGCTGCTGTAGGGCTGGAGGAGGCTAGCTGCTGTAGGGCTGGTGGAGGCTAGCTGCTGCAGGGCTGGTGGAGGCTAGCTGCTGTAGGGCTGGTGGAGGCTAGCTGCTATAGGGCTGGTGGAGGCTAGCTGCTGTAGGCCTGGTGGAGGCTAGCTGCTGTAGGGCTGGTGGAGGCTAGCTGCTGTAGGGCTGGTGGAGGCTAGCTGCTATAGGGCTGGTGGAGGCTAGCTGCTATAGGGCTGGTGGAGGCTAGCTGCTGTAGGGCTGGTGGAGGCTAGCTGCTATAGGGCTGGAGGAGGCTAGCTGCTGTAGGGCTGGTGGAGGCTAGCTGCTATAGGGCTGGAGGAGGCTAGCTGCTGTAGGGCTGGAGGAGGCTAGCTGCTGCAGGGCTGGTGGAGGCTAGCTGCTATAGGCCTGGTGGAGGCTAGCTGCTATAGGGCTGGTGGAGGCTAGCTGCTGTAGGGCTGGAGGAGGCTAGCTGCTGTAGGGCTGGTGGAGGCTAGCTGCTATAGGGCTGGTGGAGGCTAGCTGCTGCAGGGCTGGTGGAGGCTAGCTGCTGCAGGGCTGGTGGAGGCTAGCTGCTGTAGGGCTGGTGGAGGCTAGCTGCTATAGGGCTGGAGGAGGCTAGCTGCTGTAGGGCTGGAGGAGGCTAGCTGCTGTAGGGCTGGAGGAGGCTAGCTGCTGCAGGGCTGGAGGAGGCTAGCTGCTGTAGGGCTGGTGGAGGCTAGCTGCTATAGGGCTGGAGGAGGCTAGCTGCTGTAGGGCTGGAGGAGGCTAGCTGCTGTAGGGCTGGAGGAGGCTAGCTGCTGCAGGGCTGGAGGAGGCTAGCTGCTATAGGGCTGGTGGAGGCTAGCTGCTGTAGGGCTGGAGGAGGCTAGCTGCTGTAGGGCTGGAGGAGGCTAGCTGCTGCAGTGCTGGAGGAGGCTAGCTGCTGCAGGGCTGGTGGAGGCTAGCTGCTATAGGGCTGGTGGAGGCTAGCTGCTATAGGGCTGTAGGAGGCTAGCTGCTGTAGGGCTGGTGGAGGCTAGCTGCTGCAGGGCTGGTGGAGGCTAGCTGATGTAGGGCTGGTGGAGGCTAGCTGCTATAGGGCTGGTGGAGGCTAGCTGCTGTAGGGCTGGTGGAGGCTAGCTGCTGCAGGGCTGGTGGAGGCTAGCTGCTATAGGGCTGGAGGAGGCTAGCTGCTATAGGGCTGGTGGAGGCTAGCTGCTATAGGGCTGGAGGAGGCTAGCTGCTATAGGGCTGGTGGAGGCTAGCTGCTGTAGGGCTGGTGGAGGCTAGCTGCTATAGGGCTGGTGGAGGCTAGCTGCTATAGGCCTGGTGGAGGCTAGCTGCTGCACGGCTGGTGGAGGCTAGCTGCTGCAGGGCTGGTGGAGGCTAGCTGCTATAGGGCTGGTGGAGGCTAGCTGCTATAGGGCTGGAGGAGGCTAGCTGCTATAGGGCTGGTGGAGGCTAGCTGCTATAGGCCTGGAGGAGGCTAGCTGCTGCAGGGCTGGTGGAGGCTAGCTGCTGCAGGGCTGGTGGAGGCTAGCTGCTGTAGGGCTGGTGGAGGCTAGCTGCTGCAGGGCTGGTGGAGGCTAGCTGCTGTAGGGCTGGAGGAGGCTAGCTGCTGTAGGGCTGGGGGAGGCTAGCTGCTGTAGGGCTGGTGGAGGCTAGCTGCTATAGGGCTGGAGGAGGCTAGCTGCTGTAGGGCTGGTGGAGGCTAGCTGCTGTAGGGCTGGAGGAGGCTAGCTGCTGTAGGGCTGGTGGAGGCTAGCTGCTGTAGGGCTGGAGGAGGCTAGCTACTGTAGGGCTGGTGGAGGCTAGCTGCTATAGGGCTGGAGGAGGCTAGCTGCTGTAGGGCTGGTGGAGGCTAGCTGCTGCAGGGCTGGTGGAGGCTAGCTGCTATAGGGCTGGAGGAGGCTAGCTGCTATAGGGCTGGTGGAGGCTAGCTGCTATAGGGCTGGAGGAGGCTAGCTGCTATAGGGCTGGTGGAGGCTAGCTGCTGTACGGCTGGTGGAGGCTAGCTGCTATAGGGCTGGTGGAGGCTAGCTGCTATAGGCCTGGTGGAGGCTAGCTGCTGCACGGCTGGTGGAGGCTAGCTGCTGCAGGGCTGGTGGAGGCTAGCTGCTATAGGGCTGGTGGAGGCTAGCTGCTATAGGGCTGGTGGAGGCTAGCTGCTATAGGGCTGGTGGAGGCTAGCTGCTATAGGCCTGGAGGAGGCTAGCTGCTGCAGGGCTGGTGGAGGCTAGCTGCTGCAGGGCTGGTGGAGGCTAGCTGCTGTAGGGCTGGTGGAGGCTAGCTGCTGCAGGGCTGGTGGAGGCTAGCTGCTGTAGGGCTGGAGGAGGCTAGCTGCTGTAGGGCTGGGGGAGGCTAGCTGCTGTAGGGCTGGTGGAGGCTAGCTGCTGTAGGGCTGGTGGAGGCTAGCTGCTATAGGGCTGGAGGAGGCTAGCTGCTGTAGGGCTGGTGGAGGCTAGCTGCTGTAGGGCTGGAGGAGGCTAGCTGCTGTAGGGCTGGTGGAGGCTAGCTGCTGTAGGGCTGGAGGAGGCTAGCTGCTGTAGGGCTGGTGGAGGCTAGCTGCTATAGGGCTGGAGGAGGCTAGCTGCTGTAGGGCTGGTGGAGGCTAGCTGCTGCAGGGCTGGTGGAGGCTAGCTGCTATAGGGCTGGAGGAGGCTAGCTGCTATAGGGCTGGTGGAGGCTAGCTGCTATAGGGCTGGAGGAGGCTAGCTGCTATAGGGCTGGTGGAGGCTAGCTGCTGTAGGGCTGGTGGAGGCTAGCTGCTATAGGGCTGGTGGAGGCTAGCTGCTATAGGCCTGGTGGAGGCTAGCTGCTGCACGGCTGGTGGAGGCTAGCTGCTGCAGGGCTGGTGGAGGATAGCTGCTATAGGGCTGGTGGAGGCTAGCTGCTGCAGGGCTGGTGGAGGCTAGCTGCTACAGGGCTGGTGGAGGCTAGCTGCTGTAGGGCTGGTGGAGGCTAGCTGCTGCAGGGCTGGTGGAGGCTAGCTGCTGTAGGGCTGGAGGAGGCTAGCTGCTGTAGGGCTGGGGGAGGCTAGCTGCTGTAGGGCTGGTGGAGGCTAGCTGCTGTAGGGCTGGTGGAGGCTAGCTGCTATAGGGCTGGAGGAGGCTAGCTGCTGTAGGGCTGGTGGAGGCTAGCTGCTGTAGGGCTGGAGGAGGCTAGCTGCTGTAGGGCTGGTGGAGGCTAGCTGCTGTAGGGCTGGAGGAGGCTAGCTGCTGTAGGGCTGGTGGAGGCTAGCTGCTGTAGGGCTGGAGGAGGCTAGCTGCTATAGGGCTGGTGGAGGCTAGCTGCTGCAGGGCTGGTGGAGGCTAGCTGCTATAGGGCTGGTGGAGGCTAGCTGGTGGAGGCTAGCTGCTGTAGGGCTGGAGGAGGCTAGCTGCTGTAGGGCTGGAGGAGGCTAGCTGCTGCAGGGCTGGTGGAGGCTAGCTGCTGCAGGGCTGGTGGAGGCTAGCTGCTGTAGGGCTGGAGGAGGCTAGCTGCTGTAGGGCTGGAGGAGGCTAGCTGCTGCAGGGCTGGTGGAGGCTAGCTGCTGCAGGGCTGGTGGAGGCTAGCTGCTGCAGGGCTGGTGGAGGCTAGCTGCTGCAGGGCTGGTGGAGGCTAGCTGCTGTAGGGCTGGAGGAGGCTAGCTGCTGTAGGCCTGGTGGAGGCTAGCTGCTGCAGGGCTGGTGGAGGCTAGCTGCTATAGGGCTGGTGGAGGCTAGCTGCTGCAGGGCTGGTGGAGGCTAGCTGCTATAGGGCTGGAGGAGGCTAGCTGCTGTAGGGCTGGTGGAGGCTAGCTGCTGTAGGGCTGGTGGAGGCTAGCTGCTATAGGGCTGGAGGAGGCTAGCTGCTGTAGGGCTGGTGGAGGCTAGCTGCTATAGGGCTGGAGGAGGCTAGCTGCTGTAGGGCTGGAGGAGGCTAGCTGCTGCAGGGCTGGTGGAGGCTAGCTGCTATAGGCCTGGTGGAGGCTAGCTGCTATAGGGCTGGTGGAGGCTAGCTGCTGTAGGGCTGGAGGAGGCTAGCTGCTGTAGGGCTGGTGGAGGCTAGCTGCTGTAGGGCTGGAGGAGGCTAGCTGCTGTAGGGCTGGAGGAGGCTAGCTGCTGCAGGGCTGGAGGAGGCTAGCTGCTGCAGGGCTGGTGGAGGCTAGCTGCTATAGGGCTGGTGGAGGCTAGCTGCTATAGGGCTGTAGGAGGTTAGCTGCTGTAGGGCTGGTGGAGGCTAGCTGCTGCATGGCTGGTGGAGGCTAGCTGCTGTAGGGCTGGAGGAGGCTAGCTGCTATAGGGCTGGTGGAGGCTAGCTGCTGCAGGGCTGGTAGAGGCTAGCTGCTATAGGGCTGGAGGAGGCTAGCTGCTGTAGGGCTGGTGGAGGCTAGCTGCTGTAGGGCTGGAGGAGGCTAGCTGCTATAGGGCTGGTGAAGGCTAGCTGCTGCAGGGCTGGTGGAGGCTAGCTGCTATAGGGCTGGTGGAGGCTAGCTGGTGGAGGCTAGCTGCTGCAGGGCTGGTGGAGGCTAGCTGCTGCAGGGCTGGGGGAGGCTAGCTGCTATAGGGCTGGAGGAGGCTAGCTGCTGTAGGGCTGGTGGAGGCTAGCTGCTATAGGGCTGGAGGAGGCTAGCTGCTGTAGGGCTGGAGGAGGCTAGCTGCTGCAGGGCTGGTGGAGGCTAGCTGCTATAGGCCTGGTGGAGGCTAGCTGCTATAGGGCTGGTGGAGGCTAGCTGCTGTAGGGCTGGAGGAGGCTAGCTGCTGTAGGGCTGGTGGAGGCTAGCTGCTGTAGGGCTGGAGGAGGCTAGCTGCTGTAGGGCTGGAGGAGGCTAGCTGCTGTAGGGCTGGTGGAGGCTAGCTGCTGTAGGGCTGGTGGAGGCTAGCTGCTATAGGGCTGGAGGAGGCTAGCTGCTGTAGGGCTGGTGGAGGCTAGCTGCTATAGGGCTGGAGGAGGCTAGCTGCTGTAGGGCTGGAGGAGGCTAGCTGCTGCAGGGCTGGTGGAGGCTAGCTGCTATAGGCCTGGTGGAGGCTAGCTGCTATAGGGCTGGTGGAGGCTAGCTGCTGTAGGGCTGGAGGAGGCTAGCTGCTGTAGGGCTGGTGGAGGCTAGCTGCTGTAGGGCTGGAGGAGGCTAGCTGCTGTAGGGCTGGAGGAGGCTAGCTGCTGCAGGGCTGGAGGAGGCTAGCTGCTATGGGGCTGGTGGAGGCTAGCTGCTGTAGGGCTGGAGGAGGCTACTGTAGCTGCTGTAGGGCTGGAGGAGGCTAGCTGCTGCAGGGCTGGAGGAGGCTAGCTGCTGCAGGGCTGGTGGAGGCTAGCTGCTATAGGGCTGTAGGAGGCTAGCTGCTGTAGGGCTGGTGGAGGCTAGCTGCTGCATGGCTGGTGGAGGCTAGCTGCTGTAGGGCTGGAGGAGGCTAGCTGCTATAGGGCTGGTGGAGGCTAGCTGCTGCAGGGCTGGTAGAGGCTAGCTGCTATAGGGCTGGAGGAGGCTAGCTGCTGTAGGGCTGGTGGAGGCTAGCTGCTGTAGGGCTGGAGGAGGCTAGCTGCTATAGGGCTGGTGGAGGCTAGCTGCTGCAGGGCTGGTGGAGGCTAGCTGCTGCAGGGCTGGTGGAGGCTAGCTGCTGTAGGGCTGGAGGAGGCTAGCTGCTGTAGGGCTGGAGGAGGCTAGCTGCTGTAGGGCTGGAGGAGGCTAGCTGCTGTAGGGCTGGTGGAGGCTAGCTGCTGTAGGGCTGGAGGAGGCTAGCTGCTGTAGGGCTGGAGGAGGCTAGCTGCTGCAGGGCTGGAGGAGGCTAGCTGCTGCAGGGCTGGTGGAGGCTAGCTGCTATAGGGCTGGTGGAGGCTAGCTGCTATAGGGCTGTAGGAGGTTAGCTGCTGTAGGGCTGTTGGAGGCTAGCTGCTGCATGGCTGGTGGAGGCTAGCTGCTGTAGGGCTGGAGGAGGCTAGCTGCTATAGGGCTGGTGGAGGCTAGCTGCTGCAGGGCTGGTAGAGGCTAGCTGCTATAGGGCTGGAGGAGGCTAGCTGCTGTAGGGCTGGTGGAGGCTAGCTGCTGTAGGGCTGGAGGAGGCTAGCTGCTATAGGGCTGGTGAAGGCTAGCTGCTGCAGGGCTGGTGGAGGCTAGCTGCTATAGGGCTGGTGGAGGCTAGCTGGTGGAGGCTAGCTGCTGCAGGGCTGGTGGAGGCTAGCTGCTGCAGGGCTGGGGGAGGCTAGCTGCTATAGGGCTGGAGGAGGCTAGCTGCTGTAGGGCTGGTGGAGGCTAGCTGCTATAGGGCTGGAGGAGGCTAGCTGCTGTAGGGCTAGAGGAGGCTAGCTGCTGCAGGGCTGGTGGAGGCTAGCTGCTATAGGCCTGGTGGAGGCTAGCTGCTATAGGGCTGGTGGAGGCTAGCTGCTGTAGGGCTGGAGGAGGCTAGCTGCTGTAGGGCTGGTGGAGGCTAGCTGCTGTAGGGCTGGAGGAGGCTAGCTGCTGTAGGGCTGGAGGAGGCTAGCTGCTGTAGGGCTGGTGGAGGCTAGCTGCTGTAGGGCTGGTGGAGGCTAGCTGCTATAGGGCTGGAGGAGGCTAGCTGCTGTAGGGCTGGTGGAGGCTAGCTGCTATAGGGCTGGAGGAGGCTAGCTGCTGTAGGGCTGGAGGAGGCTAGCTGCTGCAGGGCTGGTGGAGGCTAGCTGCTATAGGCCTGGTGGAGGCTAGCTGCTATAGGGCTGGTGGAGGCTAGCTGCTGTAGGGCTGGAGGAGGCTAGCTGCTGTAGGGCTGGTGGAGGCTAGCTGCTGTAGGGCTGGAGGAGGCTAGCTGCTGTAGGGCTGGAGGAGGCTAGCTGCTGCAGGGCTGGAGGAGGCTAGCTGCTATGGGGCTGGTGGAGGCTAGCTGCTGTAGGGCTGGAGGAGGCTACTGTAGCTGCTGTAGGGCTGGAGGAGGCTAGCTGCTGCAGGGCTGGAGGAGGCTAGCTGCTGCAGGGCTGGTGGAGGCTAGCTGCTATAGGGCTGTAGGAGGCTAGCTGCTGTAGGGCTGGTGGAGGCTAGCTGCTGCATGGCTGGTGGAGGCTAGCTGCTGTAGGGCTGGAGGAGGCTAGCTGCTATAGGGCTGGTGGAGGCTAGCTGCTGCAGGGCTGGTAGAGGCTAGCTGCTATAGGGCTGGAGGAGGCTAGCTGCTGTAGGGCTGGTGGAGGCTAGCTGCTGTAGGGCTGGAGGAGGCTAGCTGCTATAGGGCTGGTGGAGGCTAGCTGCTGCAGGGCTGGTGGAGGCTAGCTGCTGCAGGGCTGGTGGAGGCTAGCTGCTGTAGGGCTGGAGGAGGCTAGCTGCTGTAGGGCTGGAGGAGGCTAGCTGCTGCAGGGCTGGTGGAGGCTAGCTGCTGCAGGGCTGGTGGAGGCTAGCTGCTGTAGGGCTGGTGGAGGCTAGCTGCTGTAGGGCTGGAGGAGGCTAGCTGCTGTAGGGCTGGTGGAGGCTAGCTGCTGTAGGGCTGGAGGAGGCTAGCTGCTGTAGGGCTGGAGGAGGCTAGCTGCTGCAGGGCTGGTGGAGGCAAGCTGCTGCAGGGCTGGAGGAGGCTAGCTGCTGTAGGCCTGGTGGAGGCTAGCTGCTGCAGGGCTGGTGGAGGCTAGCTGCTGTAGGGCTGGTGGAGGCTAGCTGCTATAGGGCTGGTGGAGGCTAGCTGCTGTAGGCCTGGTGGAGGCTAGCTGCTATAGGGCTGGAGGAGGCTAGCTGCTATAGGGCTGGTGGAGGCTAGCTGCTATAGGGCTGGTGGAGGCTAGCTGCTGCAGGACTGGTGGAGGCTAGCTGCTGTAGGCCTGGTGGAGGCTAGCTGCTATAGGGCTGGAGGAGGCTAGCTGCTATAGGGCTGGTGGAGGCTAGCTGCTGCAGGGCTGGTGGAGGCTAGCTGCTGTAGGGCTGGTGGAGGCTAGCTGCTATAGGGCTGGTGGAGGCTAGCTGCTGCAGGGCTGGTGGAGGCTAGCTGCTATAGGGCTGGTGGAGGCTAGCTGCTGCAGGACTGGAGGAGGCTAGCTGCTGCAGGGCTGGTGGAGGCTAGCTGCTGTAGGGCTGGAGGAGGCTAGCTGCTGCAGGGCTGGTGGAGGCTAGCTGCTATAGGGCTGGAGGAGGCTAGCTGCTGCAGAGCTGGTGGAGGCTAGCTGCTGCAGGCCTGGTGGAGGCTAGCTGCTGCAGGGCTGGAGGAGGCTAGCTGCTGTAGGCCTGGTGGAGGCTAGCTGCTGCAGGGCTGGTGGAGTCTAGCTGCTGTAGGCCTGGTGGAGGCTAGTTGCTGCAGGGCTGGTGGAGGCTAGCTGCTGTAGGCCTGGTGGAGGCTAGCTGCTATAGGGCTGGAGGAGGCTAGCTGCTGCAGGGCTGGTGGAGGCTAGCTGCTGTAGGGTTGGTGGAGGCTAGCTGCTGCAGGGCTGGTGGAGGCTAGCTGCTGTAGGGCTGGTGGAGGCTAGCTGCTGTAGGCCTGGAGGAGGCTAGCTGCTGCAGGGCTGGAGGAGGCTAGCTGCTGCAGGGCTGGAGGAGGCTAGCTGCTGTAGGCCTGGTGGAGGCTAGCTGCTGCAGGGCTGGTGGAGGCTAGCTGCTGCAGGGCTGGAGGAGGCTAGCTGCTGTAGGCCTGGTGGAGGCTAGCTGCTGCAGGTCTGGTGGAGGCTAGCTGCTGTAGGGCTGGTGGAGGCTAGCTGCTGTAGGCCTGGTGGAGGCTAGCTGCTGTAGGCCTGGTGGAGGCTAGCTGCTGTAGGGCTGGTGGAGGCTAGCTGCTGTAGGCCTGGTGGAGGCTAGCTGCTGCAGGGCTGGTGGAGGCTAGCTGCTATAGGGCTGGTGGAGGCTAGCTGCTGCAGGGCTGGTGGAGGCTAGCTGCTGTAGGGCTGGTGGAGGCTAGCTGCTGCAGGGCTGGTGGAGGCTAGCTGCTGTAGGCCTGGTGGAGGCTAGCTGCTGTAGGGCTGGTGGAGGCTAGCTGCTGTAGGGCTGGTGGAGGCTAGCTGCTATAGGGCTGGTGGAGGCTAGCTGCTGCAGGGCTGGAGGAGGCTAGCTGCTGTAGGGCTGGTGGAGGCTAGCTGCTGCAGGGCTGGTGGAGGCTAGCTGCTGTAGGGCCGGTGGAGGCTAGCTGCTGCAGGGCTGGAGGAGGCTAGCTGCTGTAGGCCTGGTGGAGGCTAGCTGCTATAGGGCTGGAGGAGGCTAGCTGCTGCAGGGCTGGAGACTTTGTTTTACATGATCTTTTTCACAAAGATGTGATGGTGCTATAACAAAATTTAGTGTGAATGTCTTTATTTACACCCATCTTTTATTTTATTAGTACATTGCAGACAGGACACATTGAAGAGGAGTTTGAGCCATGATTTCCCCCAGCTGGTGTTTCACTCCCCCATCAAGTGCAACATTTGTGAACTGGTTTTTGTTGAGACACTGTCAGCTGATAAGCTGATCGATAAGCTACCTCAGCCAGAAACATCGGAGTCAACTGAGGTAAGCCAGTTTGAAAGCCAAGTTGACAGTGACGGCGAAACCATGCAAAGATCTGCATGAAATGCCCATGGCCACCCACTTCAGATGATCTAAATCTAAGTCTGTAGTACCTCTTGAACTGTATCATCTTATTGCCTGGGTTATCATGGCTCAACATCCTCTTCAATGTGTCCTGTCTGCAATGTACTAATAAAATAAAAGATGGGTGTAAATAAAGACATTCACACTCAATTGTGTTATACCACCATCACATCTTTGTGAAAAAGATAATGTAAAACAAAGTCTTCGGAAGGAAGAAGCCACCAGATGATGATGATAGACTTTCCAGATCCCACTTACTGGAGTGTAGAGAGACTTTACTGGAGTGTATAGAGACTTTACTGGAGTGTAGAGACTTTACTGGAGTGTAGAGAGACTTTACTGGAGTGTAGAGACTTTACTGGAGTGTAGAGACACTTTACTGGAGTGTAGAGAGACTTTACTGGAGTGTATAGAGACTTTACTGGAGTGTAGAGACACTTTACTGGAGTGTAGAGAGACTTTACTGGAGTGTAGAGACACTTTACTGGAGTGTAGAGACTTTACTGGAGTGTAGAGAGACTTTACTGGAGTGTAGAGAGACTTTACTGGAGTGTAGAGAGACTTTACTGGAGTATAGAGACTTTACTGGAGTGTAGAGAGACTTTACTGGAGTGTAGAGACTTTACTGGAGTGTAGAGACTTTACTGGAGTATAGAGAGACTTTACTGGAGTGTAGAGAGACTTTACTGGAGTGTAGAGAGACTTTACTGGAGTGTAGAGACTTTACTGGAGTGTAGAGACTTTACTGGAGTGTAGAGACTTTACTGGAGTGTAGAGACTTTACTGGAGTGTATAGAGACTTTACTGGAGTGTAGAGAGACTTTACTGGAGTGTAGAGACTTTACTGGAGTGTAGAGACTTTACTGGAGTGTAGAGACACTTTACTGGAGTGTAGAGAGACTTTACTGGAGTGTAGAGACTTTACTGGAGTGTAGAGAGACTTTACTGGAGTGTAGACACTTTACTGTAGTGTAGAGACTTTACTGGAGTGTAGAGACTTTACTGGAGTGTAGAGACTTTACTGGAGTGTAGAGACACTTTACTGGAGTGTAGAGACACTTTACTGGAGTGTAGAGACACTTTACTGGAGTGTAGAGAGACTTTACTGGAGTGTAGAGAGACTTTACTGGAGTGTAGAGACACTTTACTGGTGTAAAGACTTTACTGGAGTGTAGAGACACTTTACTGGAGTGTATAGAGACTTTACTGGAGTGTAGAGAGACTTTACTGCAGTGTAGAGAGACTTTACTGGAGTGTAGAGACACTTTACTGGAGTGTAGAGAGACTTTACTGGAGTGTAGAGAGACTTTACTGGAGTGTAGAGACTTTACTGGAGTGTAGAGACTTTACTGGAGTGTAGAGACTTTACTGGAGTGTAGAGACTTTACTGGAGTGTAGAGAGACTTTACTGGAGTGTAGAGAGACTTTACTGGAGTGTATAGAGACTTTACTGGAGTGTAGAGACACTTTACTGGAATGTAGAGACACTTTACTGGAGGGTAGAGACACTTTACTGGAGTGTAGAGACTTTACTGGAGTGTAGAGAGACTTTACTGGAGTGTAGAGACTTTACTGGAAAGTAGAGAGACTTTACTGGAGTGTATAGACACTTTACTGGAGTGTAGAGAGACTTTACTGGAGTGTAGAGACTTTACTGGAGTGTAGAGACTTTACTGGAGTGTAGAGAGACTTTACTGGAGTGTAGAGACTTTACTGGAGTGTAGAGAGACTTTACTGTAGTGTAGAGAGACTTTAGAGAGACTTTACTGGAGTGTATAGAGACTTTACTGGAGTGTAGAGACACTTTACTGGAGTGTAGAGAGACTTTACTGGAGTGTGGAGTGTAGAGAGATTTTACTGGAGTGTATAGAGACTTTACTGGAGTGTAGAGACACTTTACTGGAGTGTATAGAGACTTTACTGGAGTGTAGAGACTTTACTGGAGTGTAGAGACACTTTACTGGAGTGTAGAGAGACTTTACTGGAGTGTAGAGAGACTTTACTGGAGTGTAGAGACTTTACTGTAGTGTAGAGACACTTTACTGGAGTGTAGATACTTTACTGGAGTGTATAGAGACTTTACTGGAGTGTATAGAGACTTTACTGGAGTGTAGATACTTTACTGGAGTGTAGAGAGACTTTACTGTAGTGTAGAGACTTTACTGGAGTGTATATAGACTTTACTGGAGTGTAGAGAGACTTTACTGGAGTGTAGATACTTTACTGGAGTGTATAGAGACTTTACTGGAGTGTAGAGACACTTTACTGGAGTGTAGAGAGACTTTACTGGAGTGTAGAGAGACTTTACTGGAGTGTATAGAGACTTTACTGTAGTGTAGAGACTTTACTGGAGTGTATAGAGACTTTACTGGAGTGTAGAGAGACTTTACTGGAGTGTAGAGAGACTTTACTGGAGTGTAGAGAGACTTTACTGGAGTGTAGAGAGACTTTACTGGAGTGTAGAGAGACTTTACTGGAGTGTATAGAGACTTTACTGGAGTGTAGAGAGACTTTACTGGAGTGTAGAGACACTTTACTGGAGTGTAGAGAGACTTTACTGGAGTGTAGAGACTTTACTGGAGTGTAGAGAGACTTTACTGGAGTGTAGAGACTTTACTGGAGTGTAGAGAGACTTTACTGTAGTGTATAGAGACTTTACTGGAGTGTAGAGACTTTACTGGAGTGTAGAGAGACTTTACTGGAGTGTAGAGACTTTACTGGAGTGTAGAGACTTTACTGGAGTGTAGAGACTTTACTGGAGTGTAGAGACTTTACTGGAGTGTATAGAGACTTTACTGGAGTGTATAGAGACTTTACTGGAGTGTAGAGAGACTTTACTGGAGTGTAGAGACACTTTACTGGAGTGTAGAGAGACTTTACTGGAGTGTAGAGACACTTTACTGGAGTGTAGAGACTTTACTGGAGTGTAGAGAGACTTTACTGGAGTGTAGAGAGACTTTACTGGAGTGTAGAGAGACTTTACTGGAGTGTAGAGACACTTTACTGGAGTGTAGAGAGACTTTACTGGAGTGTAGAGACACTTTACTGGAGTGTAGAGACTTTACTGGAGTGTAGAGAGACTTTACTGGAGTGTAGAGAGACTTTACTGGAGTGTAGAGACACTTTACTGGAGTGTAGAGAGACTTTACTGGAGTGTAGAGACACTTTACTGGAGTGTAGAGAGACTTTACTGGAGTGTAGAGACACTTTACTGGAGTGTAGAGAGACTTTACTGGAGTGTAGAGACACTTTACTGGAGTGTAGAGAGACTTTACTGGAGTGTATAGAGACTTTACTGGAGTGTAGAGAGACTTTACTGGAGTGTAGAGACACTTTACTGGAGTGTAGAGAGACTTTACTGGAGTGTATAGAGACTTTACTGGAGTGTAGAGACACTTTACTGGAGTGTAGAGAGACTTTACTGGAGTGTAGAGACTTTACTGGAGTGTAGAGACTTTACTGGAGTGTAGAGACTTTACTGGAGTGTATAGAGACTTTCCTGGAGTGTAGAGAGACTTTACTGGAGTGTATAGAGACTTTACTGGAGTGTAGAGACTTTACTGGAGTGTAGAGACTTTACTGGAGTGTAGAGAGACTTTACTGGAGTGTAGAGAGACTTTACTGGAGTGTAGAGACTTTACTGGAGTGTAGAGAGACTTTACTGGAGTGTAGAGAGACTTTACTGGAGTGTAGAGACTTTACTGGAGTGTAGAGAGACTTTACTGGAGTGTAGAGAGACTTTACTGGAGTGTATAGAGACTTTACTGGAGTGTAGAGACTTTACTGGAGTGTAGAGAGACTTTACTGGAGTGTAGAGACTTTACTGGAGTGTAGAGACTTTACTGTAGTGTAGAGACTTTACTGGAGTGTGGATTGTAGAGAGATTTTACTGGAGTGTAGAGAGACTTTACTGGAGTGTAGAGACTTTACTGGAGTGTATAGAGACTTTACTGGAGTGTAGAGACTTTACTGGAGTGTATAGAGACTTTACTGGAGTGTATAGAGACTTTACTGGAGTGTAGAGAGACTTTACTGGAGTGTAGAGAGACTTTACTGGAGTGTAGAGAGACTTTACTGGAGTGTATAGAGACTTTACTGGAGTGTAGAGACTTTACTGGAGTGTAGAGAGACTTTACTGGAGTGTAGAGACTTTACTGGAGTGTATAGAGACTTTACTGGAGTGTATAGAGACTTTACTGGAGTGTAGAGAGACTTTACTGGAGTGTATAGAGACTTTACTGGAGTGTAGAGAGACTTTACTGGAGTGTAGAGATACTTTACTGGAGTGTAGAGACTTTACTGGAGTGTAGAGAGACTTTACTGGAGTGTAGAGACTTTACTGGATTGTAGAGAGACTTTACTGGAGTGTATAGAGACTTTACTGGAGTGTAGAGACTTTACTGGAGTGTAGAGACTTTACTGGAGTGTATAGAGACTTTACTGGAGTGTAGAGAGACTTTACTGGAGTGTAGAGACACTTTACTGGAGTGTAGAGAGACTTTACTGGAGTGTAGAGACTTTACTGGAGTGTAGAGACTTTACTGGAGTGTAGAGAGACTTTACTGGAGTGTAGAGACTTTACTGGAGTGTATAGAGACTTTACTGGAGTGTAGAGAGACTTTACTGGAGTGTAGAGAGACTTTACTGGAGTGTATAGAGACTTTACTGGAGTGTAGAGAGACTTTACTGGAGTGTAGAGAGACTTTACTGGAGTGTAGAGAGACTTTCCAGATTCACAGTTGAGATACACACCAAAAGATTTCCATCGTTGACTGAAAACACACTTCTTCAATCAAAATCTGAAATGAAAAAACGACTAACCTCGTTTTTCACTATTCTTTGAAAAACAATAGTCTTTCACTATTATGCACTCTGCTACTAAGGAATCTACCATGCCTATATTATTATATTATTACCTACTATAATATGCTAATATGCACTCAAGACTGTCTTCACTCAAGTTTGACACTGTTTGACGCACAATATGATTGATTGATTGAAAAGTTTATTAACAGATTGCAGAATGGGTACAATACAGTACGGCTCAATACATACAATTGTTAAGGGGATGCAGACCAGAGAAAGACTTTCGTCTTGTTTACATCAGGGTCCCCCATTTTCAATTCATCATAACATATATGACATACATGACATACAGATAGACAGTACTGCTACATCTATACATTTATGACATATCAGATTTGCAAATACAGTACTGTTTGTGATACAAAAGTGTCCAGAAAAAGAGTGTATATACATTTGACGTAGAAACTGTACATTGGAGGAGGTTAGGTGGGTGGGGTGGGGTTGGGTGGGGGCTGTACATTGGAGGTGGGGGGGGGGGGGGGTTGGGTAGGGGGGGGGACACTGTACACTGTACATTGGAATACTGACAAAGCCATACTTGGTCATTTACTGTACAACTGAGTTAGGACATTTGTAGGGGCCAGTTTCGAATTGCAGTCTCCCGTAGGTGTTTTTTGAGAGTGTTTTTGAAAGTGGGTAGTGATTCACATTCCTTTACAGCTTTGGGTAGGGCGTTCCACATTGATGTGGCATAATTGCGAAACGTGTTTAGTCCCTTGTTTGAGCCGAATCTGGGTTTAACATGATTTGTGGAGCTCCCTCTGGTGTTGTGATCGTGGTATTCACTGACCTTTGGGAAGTATTTTGACATGTACATGGGTACCTTGGTCGCGTAGTGTATCTTATCACTGACCCGTAGGTACCTGAGTTGTAACCTTCTTGCTGACTTGTTGTACAGAACTTCAAGTTCAATTGAATTGTGTGAATTGACCTGCTGGATCTACCGGATCTCTCCTGTACCTGTCGAGCGGACACTAATTAGATGCTAGATCCCTCCCCAGCCACTCCCAGTAGTTAAGGACTTAGATGAAGCTTGTGTGTGTGAATGTGTGTATAGGGTGGGGGGGATGGGTGTCGGAGGGGGGTTAGGGTTAGGGAGGGGGGGGCTTGACTTAGACTGGGAGGGCTCTGTTTGTTTATTGTATTTTCATTTATAATTTTTTTTCTTATTTCAATGTCAATCTTTTAATTTCAATGTATTTTTGTCGTTTGTCGTTTGTGTAAAAAGGGAAAATACCAATACAAATATCTTTTAAAAAAAAAGGAGAGGGAGATCCTGAAACACTGTTCCCAAAGACAAGATCTAAACAGGAAGAGAGAGAGATCCTGAAACACTGTTCCCAAAGACAAGATCTAAACAGGAAGAGAGAGAGATCCTGAAACACTGTTCCCAAAGACAAGATCTAAACAGGAAGAGAGGGAGATCCTGAAACACTGTTCCCAAAGACAAGATCTAAACAGGAAGAGAGGGAGGTCCTGAAACACTGTTCCCAAAGACAAGATCTAAACAGGAAGAGAGGGATATCCTGAAACACTGTTCCCAAAGACAAGATCTAAACAGGAAGAGAGAGAGAGATCCTGAAACACTGTTCCCAAAGACAAGATCTAAACAGGAAGAGAGAGAGAGATCCTGAAACACTGTTCCCAAAGACAAGATCTAAACAGGAAGAGAGAGAGAGATCCTGAAACACTGTTCCCAAAGACAAGATCTAAACAGGAAGAGAGCGAGATCCTGAAACACTGTTCCCAAAGACAAGATCTAAACAGGAAGAGAGAGAGAGATCCTGAAACACTGTTCCCAAAGACAAGATCTAAACAGGAAGAGAGAGAGATCCTGAAACACTGTTCCCAAAGACAAGATCTAAACAGGAAGAGAGGGAGATCCTGAAACGCTGTTCCCAAAGACAAGATCTAAACAGGAAGAGAGGGAGGTCCTGAAACACTGTTCCCAAAGACAAGATCTAAACAGGAAGAGAGGGAGATCCTGAAACACTGTTCCCAAAGACAAGATCTAAACAGGAAGAGAGAGAGAGATCCTGAAACACTGTTCCCAAAGACAAGATCTAAACAGGAAGAGAGCGAGATCCTGAAACACTGTTCCCAAAGACAAGATCTAAACAGGAAGAGAGAGAGAGATCCTGAAACACTGTTCCCAAAGACAAGATCTAAACAGGAAGAGAGAGAGATCCTGAAACACTGTTCCCAAAGACAAGATCTAAACAGGAAGAGAGGGAGATCCTGAAACGCTGTTCCCAAAGACAAGATCTAAACAGGAAGAGAGGGAGGTCCTGAAACACTGTTCCCAAAGACAAGATCTAAACAGGAAGAGAGGGAGGTCCTGAAACACTGTTCCCAAAGACAAGATCTAAACAGGAAGAGAGGGAGATCCTGAAACACTGTTCCCAAAGACAAGATCTAAACAGGAAGAGAGGGAGATCCTGAAACACTGTTCCCAAAGACAAGATCTAAACAGGAAGAGAGGGAGGTCCTGAAACACTGTTCCCAAAGACAAGATCTAAACAGGAAGAGAGGGAGATCCTGAAACACTGTTCCCAAAGACTAAGGAAAGTACAGGAACTTCAACACAGGAATCAACAACACAGGGGGTTCACAATACTGATTATTACATAGTGACACACCTACTGTAGTACAGGGACAAGAGAATCCAGTGCGGGAAATTAACTTTTTCATCCACTGGCCACAGTTGCTGGTTGAATTGTAGATTCACCAAACATGTTCACGACTATTTCATTATTCCAAAAAACACACAGTCCCCCTCACATTATGCATTTCATCAGAGAGATCGGAACGCAGGGTCTCCCGCAGTGCAGCGCCCCTGGAGCAGTTTTTGGGGTTCAGTGCCTTGCTCAAGGGCACTTAGGTTGATGGGCACCATAGGTGTAATACCAGCCACTCTACAGTCACCAGCTCACAGCTGGAATACACATGTCTCCCTCTCTCTCTCTCTTACTATAGTACAAACAATACACACGCAGACACACAGTCTCTCCATCTCTCTGTCTCTCTCACTATCCCACCAGTACAAACACACATGCACAGCTGTCTCACTATCTACACACACTATCTTCCCCACTTGCTCTCTCTCACTCTATCTACACATAGCCTTCACCTTGTACACACACACAAACCGAGAGAGAGACACACATAGTTTTCACTCATATCTCTCTACGAGTCTACGTCATGCCCAATCATATTTATCTCTATAAACGGTAAATGGTGCATTTATATAGCAGCTTTTATCCAAAGCGCTTTAGAATGTTGTTCCTCACATTCACCCGTTCACTCACACATTCACACACCGACGGCGGAGGCGACCATGCGAGGTGCCAACCTGCTCATCGGGAGCAGTTAGGGGTTAAATGTCTTGCTCAAGGACATTTCGGAATCGAACCGGGAGCCTTCCGATTACCAGACGACTGCTCTACCTCCTGAGCCACTGTTGCCCTCTCTGTACATCTCATCTCCACTTGTTTTATCTACTCTCCTGTATAAATATACGCTGTTAGCTCATCATTCTACTGCAGCTTATCATTGTTTTGTTGTACCCTGTATCTCTCTGTCCTGCGCAACATGTGCCTTCATTAAATTCCATCTTTAACCAAAAACAATAAATAACTTCAAGTTCAAGTTCAAGTTTGTTGATTAGTTGTCATAGTAAAATACAGATGAAATGCTTTTTTTCCTGTATGAGTTCCTGGGAGTGTGCTAGATAAAATAGATAAAAAGGTATAAAATAGAAAAAGTCAAAAGTATGTAAACAAAAAGTGTTCAGTCAATATACATATATACAATATACAATACAGAGTAAAAAAAGAGTAACAGTGAGGTAGCTACAATGCAGATCACTGTATATTTGTAGATCTGGTATGTCATAAATGTAGGCTATAGATGTAGCAGTACTGTCTATCTGTATGTCATGTATGTCATATTATGTTATGATGAATTGAAAATGGGGGACCCTGATGTAAACAAGACGAAAGTCTTTCTCTGGTCTGCATCCCCTTAACATGTATTGAGCCGTACTGTAGTGTACCCATTCTGCAATCTGTTAATAAAGTTTTCAATCAATGCGACTTGGTCATAATAAGGTCATTGTTAGTGAGGTATTTAGGTTGGGCTAGTGCGTCTACGTTTAACAGTACACAGGATCGATCAAGACACATTGAAGGAAGGTGAGGAGATTTATATTTCTTTGTGGATTTCTTGTCCAGCAGGGTTTATTTTCACATGCAATATCCAGTTGTCATCACAGTTCTGTAATATCAATAGTTGCTATTAGATACTGGTATACTAAATGGGTAAGACAAGTAACTTCTGAAGTATGAATAATGAACTGTCCTATACATATAGGCATATATATATATATATAGTAATACAAATTATATCATCAATTATATCTAAATATCCATCAAATAATGTGCCAGGTTACACAGTAAAATGGCGACATCATGTGGTTAAAACAGTTATTACAACATGGTGTCTGTGTGCAGCGCCACATATTAACATCCTCACATACAGAGATGCTCGTAACGCAGGTGTTGTGCCCAATTCGGACTCCCTGCCACAATTCGGACTCCCTGCCACAATTCGGACTCCCCTCGCGTGAACGCGCATACACTATCAGCCTATCAGCATGTACTATGCTCATCTGCTCCATTTCGGCGTCCAGCATTTTTATAAAACGATATAGCGGACAGAAATGCGGGAAAGTTAAGATTATATTTAAACCTAAATAAGTGGAGTTTCGAAGCTGTAAGCAGAATACAAGTCATAGGAACACCCACGATATAGGCTACCTGTATCCAGCAGCATTAGGTGTATGTATGCTTTTAATTAATGTAAGACACATTTATTGCAAGGGTTTTGTATACACAAACTCAACAAATAACCTCTGTTCTCCTTGCAATGCGTTTTTAATTCTTTCTTATACAGTAAGAAGGGGGGAAAGGGTGTGTGTGTGTGTGTGTGTGTGTGTGTGTGTGTGTGTGTGTGTGTGTGTGTGTGTGTGTGTGTGTGTGTGTGTGTGTGTGTGTGTGTGTGTGCGTGCGTGTGTGCGTGCGTGCGTGTGTTCACAATGGAGACTAATTGGTCTGGACCAATTGCTCATAAAACATCTTTTAGAAGTCCGGTAGGGATGACATGTGGGTCTGGGTGAAGCCTTCATATGAGAAATAATGCAATTAAGGTCATCTGCTGCCTGAAATGGGCTAAAAAAAAACGTATGAAAAAGTAATAATTTTTATATTCTCATGTCCTCATCTGCTCCATTTCTGCGGCCAGCATTTTTATATGGAAGACGTATGACATACGTGAGTGAGATTTCTAGGACATGATCATTTTAAAAGCACTTGCTGATATTCATAACAGAGGCCAAGTTGGGGGGGGGGGGGGTCGACAACCTTGCAGAGAAGTGATCCCCTCCCATATCCTGAGAGTAAATAGTTTCACACACACCAGAGTGACTGTGGTGACACATGTAGAGGCCTAGAAGAAGAGGGGATCACTACACAGTACATTTATCAGTTTGAGTAAAATTTACTCTGTGAAATTGACTGTGTACCTGCTTCAAGGTCAACCATTAACCCTTTCACTGCCACATGACAGCCGGTGAACCCTTTCACTGTGACAATACAGAAGGTTAGCCCTTTACTATCACACAACCACATGATGATTATGGAGCATCGCCGTCGGTTGTGTGATAGTAAAGGGTTAACCTTCTGTCGTGTGGCAGTGAAAGGGCTAAGATCAAAATTCCGCCCAAAGTAAAGTGAGTAAACATTTGCATAAAAAGCATAATCTAAAAAAGGCCAGGGTTAAAATAAATGTATTGCAGTGGCATAATTGTTCCATGTTCAACATGTACATGTGATAAGCTAAACTGATGGGCAATTGCAGTGTCTACTTCACGAAAAACCTGTAAAAATCCCGTTCCGATCTTTGTTTTCCTAGTCTAATAACAGTTTGATACACACTCAAAACAAACAGTAAGTTCAAACAATAACAGACATTGAAAGCTGAGGAAGTTCTGAAAAAAGGGTGAAAAGCACTTACCCACAGCACATTCTCTGACCATCACACAGCAATAACAAAGACACTATACCCAGGTGGACTGTTTCAAGCTGAGGCTTAAAAGGGTTCAAGTGCGGCTTGAATAGGATCCTGCCTTTCGCACTAAAGCACAGGATGCTAGTCCAACGCTGGCTAGAGGTTTCACCAGGAGAGGAAGCTAAACTCCTGCATCAAATACACCTGTACCATTGGAACTCATGGGTCATTAACACAATGTGTGGAGTGAGTTCAGGGGCCCGTTCACGCTGGCTGGCGAGCGCAGGTGTTCTGAATGGCCAGATTAACACTGAGAATCTATGTTTATTATTTTGTATAAACTTGTATATTGTTTATATATATAAGCTATATACCTTTAAGCTTCCGTTTACATCATAGTATTATTCGCTCGCCTCATTGGGCCCCGCCCTTGACATTAGAGGCGCCAGCAGACGCGCCCCTCAGACAAGTTCAAAGACGTGTCCGGGGACAAGTTCAGACATGCCCTAAGCAGGCGCATTGATTCCGGACAAGTAATTCGGTGGCGCCTTAGAAATCACTCTGAGTATAAATATTGTAGATGGCGCAAGCAGCAGGATCGAGTGAACAGCAGTGAAAACTAAACACGTGAAGTGAAAGCAGTGAACCGAGAAGTAACCTAGTAGCAGAACAGGAGAAGCAGCCGAGCGAGATTGTAATACGTTCGGTACCGTTGTACACAGACCCAGGGGCGGACCTTCCTACAGACCCAGAGGGGGGCGCCAAAAAAAAAAAAAAAAAAAAAAAAAAAAATAATTTTTTTTTAATTTTTTTTTTTAATTTTTTTTTCTCTGTGCAGTTTTGGCGCCCCCCTCTATATCTGCAACCATTATTTTTACATAAAAAAAATTCTAACATAAGGGAAAATGAGCCAAAAATCTAAAACGGTCGGTCGGTCTGAGCCTCAGCTTTAGGTGTTCACAGTCAGAACATGCTAGAGCGCTGTGCATTGATGGGTATCGGTCAAGTGTTTATAGAATTGAGCGTTGAGGAAAGAAAGACTAACGTTAGAGAACTATGAAGAGGCAAAAGCCATAAAAAAAAATTACAAAAAGGGTAATTTTTGGCGCAGTGGTGAATCTCGCCTAGGGCGCCAAATGTCCTAGGTCCGCCCCTGCACAGACCTACCCGCGGTGTATCGTTACAGATAGCTAGTACTAGCTACTTAGATACGACCATAATATTGTAGAACCATTATTGGTGTATTATAGTGACTTGTGTAAGCGAAGTAACGTGGAGAAGAGCATAGTTAAGACCATCGGCGCTTGGATCTAACTACACCTGAAGACCTTCATCGGGCTAGCTTCTAAGACCAACGAAGCTAGCTAGCTATCATCACTGCCGTCGGGCTTTGGATTAAGAGCTATTACCTTGTCATCGGGCACTTGGATTACAAGGACTGGACCCGTACGAGAACCCCTTTTCTTCAGTGACCGCAGGAGTATCCGACTATTCTTCAATTCCTCTGGAGCTTACCACTCCGGGGGGGAAATCATTGTCTCCAGCTATACCCCTCGCTTTGCCCTGTATCGCCTTCTCACTCCATGCAGAGCTCCGGTCGAGTATTCTTAACCTAGGAATTATTCATTCCCCTTGACTTTGATACTCTGACATTCTACTATCATTTCACTATTAAAAGAGCAACGTACTAATTCAGTTGTATATTGATATTGCTATTAAAATACTGTAAACGTGATATCTTTGTCCTGTGCCGTCAATTGAGTGTCTGCCATATTTAACTAACTGTACTGTCTGGCAAGTAATAATATTTAGTAGGGGTTTAATCTAAACAATCTTTAATACAGTCCGGGTTTTGTAACCCCTCAGTTACAGCAGGACTGGTGGGTCCAACCAGGTAGAACCGTTTCATTCAAAGAGAGGAAGCTAAGGTCTTTGCTAGCATGAATGACACCTGATATGAAATATTTTTACATTTTTGCATTGTATCATCACCTAGTATTGTATCATCACCTAGTATTGTATCATCACCTAGTATTGTATCATCACCTAGTATTGTATCATCACCTAGTATTGTATCATCACCTAGTATTGTATCATCACCTAGTATTGTATCATCACCTAGTATTGTATCATCACCTAGCATTGTATCATCACCTAGTATTGTATCATCACCTAGTATTGTATCAGGTCTAGTATTGTATCATCACCTAGTATTGTATCAGGTCTAGTATTGTATCATCACCTAGTATTGTATCATCACCTAGTATTGTATCATCACCTAGTATTGTATCAGGTCTAGTATTGTATCATCACCTAGTATTGTATCAGGTCTAGTATTGTATCATCACCTAGTATTGTATCATCACCTAGTATTGTATCATCACCTAGTATTGTATCAGGTCTAGTATTGTATCAGGTCTAGTATTGTATCATCACCTAGTATTGTATCATCAGCCTAGTATTGTATCATCACCTAGTATTGTATCATCACCTAGTATTGTATCATCACCTAGTATTGTATCATCACCTAGTATTGTATCATCACCTAGTATTGTATCATCACCTAGTATTGTATCATCACCTAGCATTGTATCAGGTCTAGTATTGTATCATCACCTAGTATTGTATCATCAGCCTAGTATTGTATCATCACCTAGTATTGTATCATCACCTAGCATTGTATCATCACCTAGTATTGTATCATCACCTAGTATTGTATCATCACCTAGTATTGTATCATCACCTAGCATTGTATCAGGTCTAGTATTGTATCATCACCTAGCATTGTATCATCACCTAGTATTGTATCATCACCTAGTATTGTATCATCACCTAGTATTGTATCATCACCTAGTATTGTATCATCACCTAGTATTGTATCATCACCTAGTATTGTATCAGGTCTAGTATTGTATCAGGTCTAGTATTGTATCATCACCTAGTATTGTATCATCACCTAGTATTGTATCATCACCTAGTATTGTATCATCACCTAGTATTGTATCATCACCTAGTATTGTATCATCACCTAGTATTGTATCATCACCTAGTATTGTATCATCACCTAGTATTGTATCATCACCTAGTATTGTATCATCACCTAGTATTGTATCATCACCTAGCATTGTATCATCACCTAGTATTGTATCATCACCTAGTATTGTATCAGGTCTAGTATTGTATCATCACCTAGTATTGTATCAGGTCTAGTATTGTATCATCACCTAGTATTGTATCATCACCTAGTATTGTATCATCACCTAGTATTGTATCAGGTCTAGTATTGTATCATCACCTAGTATTGTATCAGGTCTAGTATTGTATCATCACCTAGTATTGTATCATCACCTAGTATTGTATCATCACCTAGTATTGTATCAGGTCTAGTATTGTATCAGGTCTAGTATTGTATCATCACCTAGTATTGTATCATCAGCCTAGTATTGTATCATCACCTAGTATTGTATCATCACCTAGTATTGTATCATCACCTAGTATTGTATCATCACCTAGTATTGTATCATCACCTAGTATTGTATCATCACCTAGTATTGTATCATCACCTAGCATTGTATCAGGTCTAGTATTGTATCATCACCTAGTATTGTATCATCAGCCTAGTATTGTATCATCACCTAGTATTGTATCATCACCTAGCATTGTATCATCACCTAGTATTGTATCATCACCTAGTATTGTATCATCACCTAGTATTGTATCATCACCTAGCATTGTATCAGGTCTAGTATTGTATCATCACCTAGCATTGTATCATCACCTAGTATTGTATCATCACCTAGTATTGTATCATCACCTAGTATTGTATCATCACCTAGTATTGTATCATCACCTAGTATTGTATCATCACCTAGTATTGTATCAGGTCTAGTATTGTATCAGGTCTAGTATTGTATCATCACCTAGTATTGTATCATCACCTAGTATTGTATCATCACCTAGTATTGTATCATCACCTAGTATTGTATCATCACCTAGTATTGTATCATCACCTAGTATTGTATCATCACCTAGTATTGTATCATCACCTAGTATTGTATCATCACCTAGTATTGTATCAGGTCTAGTATTGTATCAGGTCTAGTATTGTATCAGGTCTAGTATTGTATCATCACCTAGTATTGTATCAGGTCTAGTATTGTATCATCACCTAGTATTGTATCAGGTCTAGTATTGTATCAGGTCTAGTATTGTATCAGGTCTAGTATTGTATCAGGTCTAGTATTGTATCATCACCTAGTATTGTATCAGGTCTAGTATTGTATCATCACCTAGTATTGTATCAGGTCTAGTATTGTATCATCACCTAGTATTGTATCATCACCTAGTATTGTATCAGGTCTAGTATTGTATCATCACCTAGTATTGTATCAGGTCTAGTATTGTATCAGGTCTAGTATTGTATCAGGTCTAGTATTGTATCATCACCTAGTATTGTATCAGGTCTAGTATTGTATCAGGTCTAGTATTGTATCATCACCTAGTATTGTATCATCACCTAGTATTGTATCATCACCTAGTATTGTATCATCACCTAGTATTGTATCATCACCTAGTATTGTATCATCACCTAGTATTGTATCATCACCTAGTATTGTATCATCACCTAGTATTGTATCATCACCTAGTATTGTATCAGGTCTAGTATTGTATCAGGTCTAGTATTGTATCATCACCTAGTATTGTATCATCACCTAGTATTGTATCATCACCTAGTATTGTATCATCACCTAGTATTGTATCATCACCTAGTATTGTATCATCACCTAGTATTGTATCATCACCTAGCATTGTATCAGGTCTAGTATTGTATCATCACCTAGTATTGTATCATCACCTAGTATTGTATCATCACCTAGCATTGTATCATCACCTAGTATTGTATCATCACCTAGTATTGTATCATCACCTAGCATTGTATCATCACCTAGTATTGTATCATCACCTAGTATTGTATCATCACCTAGCATTGTATCATCACCTAGTATTGTATCATCACCTAGTATTGTATCATCACCTAGTATTGTATCATCACCTAGTATTGTATCATCACCTAGTATTGTATCATCACCTAGTATTGTATCATCACCTAGTATTGTATCATCACCTAGTATTGTATCATCACCTAGTATTGTATCATCACCTAGCATTGTATCATCACCTAGTATTGTATCAGGTCTAGTATTGTATCATCACCTAGTATTGTATCATCACCTAGTATTGTATCATCACCTAGCATTGTATCATCACCTAGTATTGTATCATCACCTAGCATTGTATCAGGTCTAGTATTGTATCATCACCTAGTATTGTATCATCACCTAGTATTGTATCATCACCTAGCATTGTATCATCACCTAGCATTGTATCATCACCTAGTATTGTATCATCACCTAGTATTGTATCATCACCTAGTATTGTATCATCACCTAGCATTGTATCAGGTCTAGTATTGTATCATCACCTAGCATTGTATCATCACCTAGTATTGTATCATCACCTAGTATTGTATCATCACCTAGTATTGTATCATCACCTAGCATTGCCACAGACAAGGTAGGAGTCAGAGAAACTAGCAAATTCTTTGGAACTGTGGATTAGTGTCCATCTAAATCTGAAAAAACACTGATCATCAGTTCTCTTTTTGGGGCCAGTCTCAGCCATGTTACCGTGAGAGAGCACCAGGGGTGAAGGGATGGGGGAGGACATGTAACACATGTTACCGTGAGAGAGCACCAGGGGTGAAGGGATGGGGGAGGACATGTAACACATGTTACCGTGAGAGAGCACCAGGGGTGAAGGGATGGGGGAGGACATGTAACACATGTTACCGTGAGAGAGCACCAGGGGTGAAGGGATGGGGGAGGACATGTAACACATGTTACCGTGAGAGAGCACCAGGGGTGAAGGGATGGGGGAGGACATGTAACACATGTTACCGTGAGAGAGCACCAGGGGTGAAGGGATGGGGGAGGACATGTAACACATGTCACCGTGAGAGAGCACCAGGGGTGAAGGGATGGGGGAGGACATGTAACACATGTTACCGTGAGAGAGCACCAGGGGTGAAGGGATGGGGGAGGACATGTAACACATGTTACCGTGAGAGAGCACCAGGGGTGAAGGGATGGGGGAGGACATGTAACACATGTTACCGTGAGAGAGCACCAGGGGTGAAGGGATGGGGGAGGACATGTAACACATGTTACCGTGAGAGAGCACCAGGGGTGAAGGGATGGGGGAGGACATGTAACACATGTTACCGTGAGAGAGCACCAGGGGTGAAGAGATGGGGGAGGACATGTAACACATGTTACCGTGAGAGAGCACCAGGGGTGAAGGGATGGGGGAGGACATGTAACACATGTTACCGTGAGAGAGCACCAGGGGTGAAGGGATGGGGGAGGACATGTAACACATGTTACCGTGAGAGAGCACCAGGGGTGAAGAGATGGGGGAGGACATGTAACACATGTTACCGTGAGAGAGCACCAGGGGTGAAGAGATGGGGGAGGACATGTAACACATGTTACCGTGAGAGAGCACCAGGGGTGAAGGGATGGGGGAGGACATGTAACACATGTTACCGTGAGAGAGCACCAGGGGTGAAGGGATGGGGGAGGACATGTAACACATGTTACCGTGAGAGAGCACCAGGGGTGAAGGGATGGGGGAGGACATGTAACACATGTTACCGTGAGAGAGCACCAGGGGTGAAGGGATGGGGGAGGACATGTAACACATGTTACCGTGAGAGAGCACCAGGGGTGAAGAGATGGGGGAGGACATGTAACACATGTTACCGTGAGAGAGCACCAGGGGTGAAGAGATGGGGGAGGACATGTAACACATGTTACCGTGAGAGAGCACCAGGGGTGAAGGGATGGGGGAGGACATGTAACACATGTTACCGTGAGAGAGCACCAGGGGTGAAGGGATGGGGGAGGACATGTAACACATGTTACCGTGAGAGAGCACCAGGGGTGAAGGGATGGGGGAGGACATGTAACACATGTTACCGTGAGAGAGCACCAGGGGTGAAGGGATGTAACACATGTCCGGACTCGAACCCAGGACGTTGTGATCACGCAGTATGCTCAGCATGCGCCCCAGCCATGTTGGTTTTTAGTTTAGTTAATGATATATTGATTGAGTGATTTTTTTTTTAAATCCTTCCCTCGCTGTGCAGGCGCCCCGACCGAACTGTAGGAGTCGCTGTTTACAACGACCAGGACGCGTCCATGCTTTCTACAACGGAGTTACGCGGTTTGCGAATCTGATTGGCCACTGACGTTTCTGGTCATGTGACATGTGCGCCCAATAGCGTGACGAGCTGTGTCTTTGCCCATTTCCGCGTCGAACAGCCTGCAAAGCACCTGGCGTTCTATAGCCATGCTCTAAGACAAACTCTAACCTTAACCAACTTCGAACGAGCGCCTAAGCCTAACCAGTGTAGAAACTTGCGGTCCCACGATTGGGCGTACATGTCACATGACCAGAAAAGACCTGGCCAATCAGATTCGCAAATCGCCGAACTCCGTTGTAGAAAGCATACAAGCGACCAGGACCCACCCTCGCCGGGTTTCCCACCCTCTAACACTGCCAATTGTGTCAGTATGGACGGTCGGCCAAGCCGGAGGTACCGCAGCTGGATTCGATCCCACTGTCTCTGTGGCGGTAGACAGACGCTTAGTCCGCTGCGCTACCCGGCCGGCCCGATTGAGTGATTTCATTCAAAGAGAGGAAGCTAAGGTCCTTGCTAGCATGAATGACACCTGATATGAAATATTTAGACATTTCAGTTTAAAATGTCTCTGATAAAATGATAGTATCTAGTAGTAGCCTAGTGTAAAGGACCTTATTTATCAATATTTCTTATTGTGTAAAAGGTTGATAGTTGATCAAATACTGTCCCACAATTTACTTTAAATTAAAAGCACAAAACATACATGCCACCTGTTTTCCAAGGACCATACAGTACATATAAATACTATATCCCACTACAGTACATATAAGTACTATATCCCCCTACAGTACATATAAGTACTATATCCCCCTACAGTACATATAAGTACTATATCCCTCTACAGTACATAGAAGTACTATATCCCCTACAGTACATATAAGTACTATATCCCCCTACATTACATATAAGTACTATATCCCCCTACAGTACATATAAGTACTATATCCCCCTACAGTACATATAAGTACTATATCCCTCTACAGTACATATAAGTACTATATCCCTCTACAGTACATATAAGTACTATATCCCCTACAGTACATATAAGTACTATATCCCTCTACAGTACATATAAGTACTATATCCCTCTACAGTACATATAAGTACTATATCCCCCTACAGTACATATAAGTACCATATCCCCCTATAGTACATATAAGTACTATATCCCCTACAGTACATATAAGTACTATATCCTCTACAGTACATATAAGTACTATATCCTCTACAGTACATATAAGTACTATATCCCCTACAGTACATATAAGTACTATATCCCTCTACAGTACATATAAGTACTATATCCCCCTACAGTACATAGAAGTACTATATCCCCTACAGTACATAGAAGTACTATATCCCTCTACAGTACATATAAGTACTATATCCCCCTACAGTACATATAAGTACTATATCCTCTACAGTACATATAAGTACTATATCCCTCTACAGTACATATAAGTACTATATCCCCCTACAGTACATATAAGTACTATATCCTCTACAGTACATATAAGTACCCAGATAGCAAAAGGTGTTAATTCAATGTTGATTTATGGTCACAATGCTTGCTTTTTGGTTAAGGTCGACGATTGATGTTGAATCACCCATTAACCGCTAAACCAATTGACTAATGTTGAAAACATATCATTGAATCAATATTGTTTTGTGATTGCATTTTAATGATTGAAATGCCAATATCTAATAAATGTTGAATCAACGGATGCTGTTCAACGTTTGCTGTTTGTCGTCATTACGTTGGCCCGAATTCCCCCCCCCCCCCCCAATTGAAACAGACGTACATCCCAGCATGCAGCTGAGCACTCGATCTCTCAATGTGAACTGCTGTTCAGAACAGCACGTCTGGTTCCCCCCGGATTTGATTTGATTCTACTGAGTGCTTTACAGTAAGTTTTGGCTATATTACTTTTATCTTAACTGTGTTCTGTGAAAAATAACGTTATTGTGAGTGTGCACCAGTGGATCTTGACGGCGTTGTGCATGTGATATGCTGCAGTTTGGTAGGTAAATATATATATACGTCAACTAAGATAAATATTCATGAATATTCGTATCGTGTGCTTAATATAACTCTGGAGAGTGTGCAAGTGGAATCGTACGGTTGTTTAAGTTATTTCGATGTTAATATTATAGCGCCAACGATTAGAAATTGCGTGGTCCAATTGCGTGCGTTGTTACTGAATGACGTTGTGCGACTCAGCCAATCAAAAGCATGCTTATTGGGTGAACAGGAAGTAGTCAAGGAAGCTGGCCTAGTAAACACGTGGATCCGTAAATGCAACGTTGCCTACCAGACAACAACGGGACCGCGTGTTTCTTTTTGTATGGCTGTTCAAACTAATTTTACAGTTCTGCTAGCTACATGCAGTATTTAGCGAGCTGGGTTAGCCGGTTAGTTGGCTTTGAATCCCGGTTGATAAAGCGCTTCACATAACAAATCGTTTTTTCTTAGAAACTGCTTATTTTTATAATGTGATTTTTTTCTGTGGCTTATCTAAATACTAATTTGATGCTATGACTATGTTTATATCGCTATATGCTTCATCTCCCCTTGCACTCTTTCTAAGTTGGTTAAGGTTAGAGTTTGTCTTAGAGCATGGCGATAGAACGCCAGGTAGTTTGCAGGCTGTTTGAGACTTAATTGTTCTAGCCAAGTAAATACCACAATTTATGTACCATTACATTGACTATATAGTTAGACGTTTGGTTATATACATGGTATTTTCTAATGAACAATATAACAATAATATAATAATGGACTCTCTTGATATTGATCAAAATGTAGAATTATGCAAGCGTTTCACCCTGCACATTGCAATGCAGCACATTAATGTCGACCCTCCTCTCTTTTTTCTTTCTTTTTCCAGAATCACGTACCAGTTTCAAGAAGCCGCACGTTGCAGCAATTGAAGCAAAGACCTGTTCTAGCCAAGTAAATAGCACAATGTATGTACCATTACATTGACTACAGCACCTCATCACTATGTCATCTTATTCTCGGGCTAAAAGACGTAGAGTCAACAAATTAGTGAGAGAGACAGAGCAGGCTATCCTCACTGATTATAAGTTAATTGTTGCTGCTAATTCAAGGACAAACCATCACTCTTTAGAGAACACAGATCCTGTCACAGCCTATACTGAGTGCCTGCTCGATTTACCAAAGACAGACTTGCCACTAGATTTAACAACTAGATCAGACTTGCCACTAGATTTATCAACTTCAGACTTGCCACTAAACAGACCACTAACTATCAGTGATCAAAGTGAAAATATTGACTCACCAGGTGAGTCAAATGCACATTTTGAAAGTATAGCTGGGGATGACGAAATTGAACCTGAACATGTCTTTGACAGTGATGAGCATAATGAAGATTTCCTCATGACAAGTTTAAAATATTGGGCAACATCCTATTCAGTCTCTCTGGTTGCACTATCATCTTTGCTGTCCTTTTTGAAGATGTTTCACCCCACCCTTCCTAAAGATGGAAGAACATTGCTAGGAACACAAAAACATGTGCCTACCACTAAGATTGAAGGGGGAGAATACTATCATTTTGGTTTAGTCAAAGGGGTGCTTTCACGGTTGGCATGTTTGATTTTACCGGCAACTCTGACAACTCTTAATTTACAGTTTAATATAGATGGTTTACCTTTATTCAAAAGTTCTAAACTTCAGTTTTGGCCCATACTTGGAAGTCTCAAATGTGACTACACAAAGTCCCCATTTGTTGTTGGCATTTTTTGTGGTCTAAGCAAGCCAAAGAGTGTTTTTGAGTACCTAGAGCAGTTTGTCAAAGATCTTCAGAATGTACTGTCTAATGGCATTATTTATAATGACAAGCAATTTGATGTACAGATTTCTTCTTTCATTTGTGATGCCCCGGCTAGAGCTTATATTAAGCAGACCAAGGCATTTAATGGCTATTCTGGTTGTGACAAGTGTTTTCAGGAGGGTGTATGGAGAAATAAAATGACATACCCTGAAACAAAAGTCAGACTTAGGACAGACTCCAGTTTCTCAGACATGGTTGATGAGGCACATCACAATGGGACGAGCCCTTTAACAGGTTTAGTTAAGATGGTTTCTATGTTTCCAACTGATTACATGCATCTCTGTTGTCTCGGAGTTACAAGGAAACTGCTTAATATATGGTTAAAGGGGAAGAATTTGGCAACAAGGCTCCCTTCCAAAACTGTACAAGCCATTTCAGGTAAACTGCTAAAGCTACGTCCCTACATGCCTTGTGAATTTAACCGTAAACCAAGGGAACTGTCAGAGTTAGATTGCTGGAAAGCTACTGAGTTGCGATCCTTCATGTTGTATTGGGGTCCTGTTGTTTTGAAGGATTCCCTCCCCAGTGAGCTGTATGACAACTTCATGTTGTTTTCTGTTGGAATGTACTTGTTGCTGTCCCCTAGTATTTCTGAGGAAATGTTGGCCTTTGCGCACAAGCTGATGGTTTCTTTTGTTGAACACTTTGGGACAGTGTATGGAAGAGGTGAAATTGTGTACAATGTACACCAGCTTATTCATTTGGCTGAGGAATACAGGAAGTTTGGCACTCTAGATAATATCTCAGGATTCCCTTTTGAGAACTATCTTGGACAAATTAAGCATCTTCTACGCAAGCCACATCAGCCTCTACAACAGGTAGTGAAAAGGTTGTCTGAAATTCCACATGTTGGATCCCCATGTCCCACAGATGATCCAATTTTGCGTAATATTCACACTGATGGGCCTGTCCCCCCACAGTTTACTTCTTCACAACAGTACAGGAAGGTCTCCACTCATCGGTTTACTTTGTCCACAAAGAAAAGAGACAATTGTATTGAGGTTGGAGATGGATTTGCATTAGTAGAGAATATTCTTAAATCAGAGGAAGAGGTATATATAATTTACAGAAAGTACAGACACAAACAGCCATACTACATGTATCCCTGTGAATCATCATACATTGGTACATACAAGGTCAGTGGCTTGCAAGAAGATATAGGGATAGGTAAACTTCGCTATATCAAGCGCAAATGTCTTCTCTCTCCAGACGGAGATGGTGCCATTGCAATACCACTACTTCATTTAACAGCATAACCATACTGCCCTACAAAGCTAAAGTGCAGTAACTATATTGACACACTGACTCTAACGTCGGATTTCGGGGCATAACTTACCTCATTAATAAATACACAATTAGTACAATATTACATGTACACAGATAACATGTTTGGCTGGCCAATTGAAACGCTTAAAGGAAAACTCCAACATTTTGTGAAATTAGCTTATTTAACATCTTCCCTGGAGTTGGACAAGAAGATGCATACCTTTTTCGTCTCTCTGCATGCTTTGGGCTTAGGGAACGCCTGGACCGTTAGCCTAGCTTAACTTCATCACTGGAAGTGGGGCAGACATCTAGCCTAGTTCACTACAGTCAGGAAATATACTCCAAATACAACTCCCAAACGTTCCTGTAAACATGTTGTGACCTGTGTGTTTACCCCGTCTCCCAGTCACACAAGTCACACGAATCTCCCAGTCACATGAGTCTCGTGTGACTGGGAGACTTTTGTGACTTGGAGACTTGTGTGACTTGTGTGACTTGGAGACTTGTGTGACTTGTGTGACTTGGACTTGTGTGACTTGTGTGACTTGTGTGACTTGGAGACTTGTGTGACTTGGAGACTTGTGTGACTTGTGTGACTTGGAGACTTGTGTGACTTGTGTGACTTGGACTTGTGTGACTTGTGTGACTTGTGTGACTTGGAGACTTGTGTGACTTGGAGACTTGTGTGACTTGTGTGACTTGGACTTGTGTGACTTGTGTGACTTGTGTGACTTGTGTGACTTGTGTGACTTGTGTGACTTGGAGACTTGTGTGACTTGGAGACTTGTGTGACTTGTGTGACTTGGACTTGTGTGACTTGTGTGACTTGTGTGACTTGTGTGACTTGTGTGACTTGTGTGACTTGGAGACTTGTGTGACTCGTGTGACTTGGAGACTTGGACTTGTGTGACTTGTGTGACTTGGACTTGTGTGACTTGTGTGACTTGGAGACTTGTGTGACTTGGAGACTTGTGTGATTTGTGTGACTTGGAGACTTGTGTGACTTGGACTTGTGTGACTTGTGTGACTTGTGTGACTTGGAGACTTGGACTTGTGTGACTTGTGTGACTTGGAGACTTGTGTGACTCATGTGACTTGGAGACTTGTGTGACTGGGAGACTTGTGTGACTTGGAGACTTGTGTGACTTGTGTGACTGGGAGACGTGGTAAATACACAGGTCACAACATGTTTACGGGAACGTTTGGGAGTTGTATTTTGATTGTATTTGGAGTATATTTCCTGACTGTAGTGAACTAGGTTAGATGTCTGCCCCACTTCCAGTGATGAAGTTAAGCTAGGCTAACTGTCCAGGCGTTCCCTAAGCCCAATGCATGCAGAGAGACGAAAAAGGTATGTATCTTCTTATAACTCCAGGGAAGATGTCAAATAAGCTAATTTCACAAAATGTTGGAGTTTTCCTTTAAATGCTTCAAAAATGCAATGTGTGTAGTGCACTTTGGCTTTGTAGGACGGTATGGGAATGGCTTGTAAGGAGAGATCATTATGAGTACCGTAAATTCTCGTTTCAGCCCTTTGAAGATGAATGGTGAGGTGGTGCTGTGGTCTGGTGCTGTGGTCAGTTGTACAGTTCCCAAATGGTGGGACAGCAGTAGTTCTAGGGAGCTGGTTTAATGCTAAAGACCAGACTGTGTTATGGCCCCCTAAACACATAAAGCTCACAAAAGCCCTTTGAGATGGACTGCAACCAGATGATAAATGGATCACCTATAAGGATGTACGTGATGCCCCAAAATAGAGCCTTGAGACCGCGTGCAAATTGATAGCTGAAGTGTCAGAGTTTAAAGCTGTATCGTTGAGTTCGACCTATTCTATTATTATTAGTCTATTATGTATAGTGTATCGTGCGGCTACCGTTCTACAGTGACCAGCATTACCAACGTTTCCTCGTACCAGCTAGTGTGCTTATCCAGGCTGGGCTGCTTACCCAGGCGCTTTCACCCGAGGAGCCCTAGACGAGGACCGTGTGGATATGTACACTGGATAACCTACACCGACGACTACAGACAGAAATAAGGCTGGTACTATAGATTATTCACCTTACGTTTCAGGTGGATACAGCAGTTAGTTACCCCAATAAGTTGAAGCCTTCACCACGATACAACGTGCTGTGAAGTGTGCCCGTTTTGCCCCAAAATAGAGCCTTGAGACCGCGTGCAAATTGATAGCTGAAGTGTCAGAGTTTAAAGCTGTATCGTTGAGTTCGACCTATTCTATTATTATTAGTCTATTATGTATAGTGTATCGTGCGGCTACCGTTCTACAGTGACCAGCATTACCAACGTTTCCTCGTACCAGCTAGTGTGCTTATCCAGGCTGGGCTGCTTACCCAGGCGCTTTCACCCGAGGAGCCCTAGACGAGGACCGTGTGGATATGTACACTGGATAACCTACACCGACGACTACAGACAGAAATAAGGCTGGATTATATTAGTTTAGGACGGTATGGGAATGGCTTGTAAGGAGAGATCATTATGAGTACCGTAAATTCTCATTTCAGCCCTTTGAAGATGAATGGTGAGGTGGTGCTGTGGTCAGTTGTACAGTTCCCAAATAGTGGGACAGCAGTAGTTCTAGGGAGCTGGTTTAATGCTAAAGACCAGACTGTGTTATGGCCCCCTAAACACATAAAGCTCACAAAAGCCCTTCGAGATGGACTGCAACCAGATGATAAATAGATCACCTATAAGGATGTACGTGAGCTTACTACGTGTGGTGAGTATTTCGTGCAACACATACACAAAAAGTGAGGACGCAAATTGTGACGATGCACATATGATAAGAGGTACATATATTTTTTCGTTAAACACTGGACTGCAGATATGTTAATTGTCATTTTCTCTCTGCTCTTTCCAGAGACCCATGATGAGGCCAAAAAATGAGAGACCAAGTACACCTCAACTATGTGTCCAACCTCTGAAATTGAATCTGAGGACGAAGGAGATCTCCGCCAAAAAAGAAGATCCAGGTACAGTGTTCACTTTGTTAAAGGGACAACTCTCCCTAGGGTGTTGTAAATAATGGCACTGCTGTTGTAGTTGCAAGTAGTGCTAAAAGGATAACACACAGTGGCCTGAGGGCCTATGTATTCAGACTTTAGCCTTGACTAATAAACGTAGTATCATAACTACATTTATTTATATGTGTGTATATATATACTTTTTTTTAGGCCAAATCAGCAGTATGTGCACTCGGACTCTGACTCGAGTGGCGACGCCAAAAGAAAACGTTTTGCCAAAGCACCTGATGTGGGTTTCCCAGGTATTGATGCAATGCATTTATTTTATATAGGCACTTTGGAAATGGCTACAGTTAATAATAATAATAAACAGTTAAACAAATTAGTCTGACCATGTACCGACAAATTGAGCATTTTAATTTGATTGGACTTCTGCATTTCTTGCAGTTATTCTATAGTTGGCCCAAAATATATACATTGTGAATAACATGCCAACTAAAATATGTTGTAGGACAGACTCCAAAATCGAGCCGGTCTCGTAAGGCGCTAAGATACGTCAACCCTCCAGTTGTTGGCCAAGACCCTACAATGAATGGTATGTTGCTATGCATGTTAAAATGCCAACTAGATGACTGTTTAAACATGATTTGTAGCATCTTCAATTCTCACCCTGGCTTACCTTTTTTAGATTCTTTGGATGGTGGCATGATCTACAGCTATTTAGATTCGTTGCAGACTCCTGATCCAAATAACAGTAAGTGAACCCATATCTGTGTTCTTGTGAGGAGATGGCTGGCAGGTCGCTGGCATCATGCATGCAACAGAATACATGTTTACAATGTGCATGCCAGCCCACTACAAAAATTCAAAGCCTTCACAACTTGCAAGCAATGTCACAATAAAAATGTGTAGTTGTACATAATGCTTTTATATTGAGCACAATTTCCACCATGTTTGAGTCGCAACTTATTTTACATTTCCCCTTTGTAGATCTGGTTACTAGCAACTACCGGCAATCGCTAACTCAACATAATGGTGAGTTATCAAGCAATCTCATAACATAATATTCTGGCATGTTTAAAATATCTGTATTGTCTCGCATTGTCTTTGATATTTTTATTAAAGTAGTATTTGGCAGTGCACGTGAAATCAGCTGAATGGAAATCAAACATTTTCTCACATGGGGGATTACAATAGCGTCATTTGCTAATAACTTTGTGTATTTCCTACTGTGTTTCAGCCGAGATGCCAGGATTTGATATTGTTCAGTATCACCAGCAGCAGCAGGCCTCACATGTCCAGCAGCTGCAAGATCGACAAAGTGCAAGTAGTGGTATGATACTGTACTCTTTCAGTAACAGTGTTTTGAGAGACGGGGATACAACTCCTTACACCCCTTCCTGACATAGAGCGACGCGAGCGAGCGAGAAAAAGTGATTAAAATGTATTCGTTTCAATCAGACTATCCTGACCTGCCGCGAGCGACAGTGAACTGAGCAGCGATGTCGTTCACCCCTCAAATATTCGCTCGCTGTGTCTCTAGTTGAGCGATTACGCGGCCGAGTCCCGCCCCTAAACACTTTTTATTGGTCGAGAATCCAGGTAACACACACTCGGACACGCGCTGCGTCATATCAGGACAGTGTCGTGTGCGATTTCGTCTCCAGTTCGCTCGCTTGCTGCCTGTCAGGAACCGGTGTTAGTGATTATGACATGTATGTTAATTTGACTGACAAGTCAGATTTTGTATTTTTAAATATAATGATTTGTTTCTACAGGGCTGTCGGGATGCAGCTCGGGGCAATACTACAGTCCCCCTGGTCTCTCACAACATGCACAAAATGAACAATGCAGTCAAACTAGTGAAATATATAACTATGATTTTGTTTCTACAGCAATGTCAGGACACAGCTCAGGGCAATCTGGTGTTTCACAGCGTAGACAGATGGCCGGCGATGACGGGCAGCTTCTGAAAGGCAAGTCTATTGGACATGGTGTAATTCCTCGTGTGATTTGCTGCTTATTTTTATTTCTCACTTAATGATTTTAACTCTTCTTCTGAAGACCTTACCATCCAGAAGAATAATTCAATGCTGGCTGAATTACTTGTCGTGGTGAAGGATCTATCGAGAGATGTGCAGTTCATCAAGACCGAGTTGGCTGAGGGCAACATATCTGGTGGGACCAGGGGACACGGCGTGGCCACCACAACCACTACGCTCCCCTTCCAGCTGCCAATCGCCAGGGTGGCAGTTTCCCGGAACAGACAGCAGAGGGCACTAATCCCAAAAAGCAGGCTAGAAAGTAAATGCCCATAAGGACCTACAGAGGGAGCTAATTTCCCCCTAAAAAGATGTATTGATAACAGAATCACAAATTAAATTAATTACTGGAGGGGGTCCTCAGTACATGAACACCCTCCCCTTACTGTGGAATAATTATGGATAACTATGGATATATAATAATAATATCTTGATTAGTAATAATGATAATAATAATTGTAATTGTCCGGACAGGGGCATCCTCACCTCGGTGAATTATTAGGATCAAAGGGTTTACTATTAATAATAATAACAATATTAATAATAATAATAATAACAATAATAATAATAATAATAATAATAATAATAATAATAATAATAATAATAATAATAATTATGATGGGAATAATAATAAGAATAATAATGATAAAGAAGGCTTTCTCTAAAACAACAATAGGGTGGGACCTTCTGCAACATCTTTTAACTAGGGTGGCAGTTTCCCGGAACAGACAGCAGAGGGCACTAATCCCAAAAAACAGGCTAGAAAGTAAATGCCCATAAGGGCCTATAGAGGGATCCATTTTCCCCCTAAAAAATGTATTGATAACAGAATCACAAATTAAATTAATTACTAAAGGGGGTCCTCAGTACATGAACACCCTCCCCTTACTGTGGAATAATTATGGTTAACTATGGATATATAATAATAATATCTTGAATAGTAATAATGATAATAATAATTGTAATTGTCCGGACAGGGGCATCCTCACCTCTGTGAATTATTAGGACTAAAGGGTGAACCATTATAATAATAATAATAATAATAATAATAATAATAATAATAATAATAATAATAATAATAATAATAATAATAATAATAATGATAATAATAGTAATAATAATAATAATAATAATAATAAATAATAATAATAATTACGATAGAAATGATAATAATGATAACAAGGATAAAAATAAGGACAGTAAAGTCTGGATGCACGGCGTTCACTCATATGATAACCCCTCTCGATTCTCTTACAAATCCATGGGTTATTGTAAGATGCAACGAATAAATTATATGATAACCCCTCTCATTTCTCTTAAAGTCTAAGGGTTATTATAAGGCACTACAAACATAAGTAATAACGGACTCTACCTTCCTTAAAAACCGTACGAGTTATTATTGCGACTAATAAAATAGTGACCTACTCCACTCCTTCCAGGAAAGGAGTTAGGGTCACTATTGCAACCATACAGCATAATGACCTTACTCTATCTTAGCTCTTTTCATAGGAGGAAAAGAGGATACGGGTGACTATTTACACAATAACCAAAAGGGATTTATGACTCCCTCTACTCTCTCAGAGCAGGGGCTGTTATAAAAACGACTGTATGAAATAATAATAAATAAAAAAATAAAAGAATAAAAAGTAGAATGATAGCCCCCCCTTTATATATTCTCTTTCCCCCCCCCCCCCCCCCCCCCCCAAAAAAAAGAATCTGGAAACTGGAGTGGTCCTTTGAGCCCATAATAGTTCCTTTTTTCTACCTCTAGACCCAGTGGGATACGCGAGCAAGGGACTAGTGAGTGTGCACTAGAGGCAAACGAAAGTGAGCCACTAAGCGACGGACTTCTCTATTCCAAACTGGTACAATGTACCAGGGAGCTGTCACTCGCGAACCGCAAACCCCAGAATCATTACTGATGGAGCAATCAGTCCGTCAAAAGATGGTAATTTATTGAACTGCATTCATTTATCAAATGTAGATCGTTTCAGTGTGGTCTTGTTCAGGGGAAAAATGTGTTTAGCACTTTCTAGTTCAAAACGTGTTAGAGCTTGTATATCTGCTATTTATGAAATGTTTTGAAATTGTTCAAATATACCGTTTACATATGGACAGGAGGGTTAATGTGGTTAAACCTAATGACTGGCATGGGCTGGAATATCAGTGCATGCATAAAGTGTGTGTATAAACAAGTTGGTTGCTCTGTGTTCATAAAATAAACGTTATGCTGTTTCTAACGCAGGGCCTTCATTTTCTTCTCTCTGATTTAGATTTCTCGCCTGGCTTTGGTAGGAGGCACCAATTCAGAGAACCTGATCAGACTGATGTTGAAAACTGCTATGACCAACGCCCTGGCCAGTGGGTTCAACTGGGCTGGAAAGAAAGACAAGCGTTGTTCAGAAAGCAAGAAGCCATTCAAGCACACCACACTACAAGCCTGCATGTTTGGTGAGCTTCCTCCCCTGCAAACTACTTCATAGGTTAAGTTTAGGTAGTGAGGTGGTGATGCTGGTGATGCTGGTGATTCAGAATATAATTATGCTGTTGCAAAAACTTTAAAAAAAAGTGTTATGTTGGAATAAAGTGATGAAAGTGCAACCTATAAGAAATGGACAACGTAATTGAGCTTTAGAGGTGCATGGATACACATTGTATTGCCTAGATGGTGTCAGGCTAGGCGATTGCTTAATTCTCTTTCCTGTCCAGTCTAACTGGATGCTGACTGTAGCTTGTTACTGTAGACCTACAGAGTGAGTAATTGAGTGATTAAAAAAAATTGCACTCGTGTGAAGTGAGGGCCGGGTGCTCTTATCTCATCGTACATCATCTCACCCACCTCTCTTCCTCCCTTTTTTATTTTTGTGTCTATCAGCTGCTGCTCGACAGTTTGACCCCAAGCTGACCGACCAGGACTACAGCGAAACTGTCAAGAAGTGGCTTCGTTATGCGCCAGACCGGGAGGGAGGCATCTCAAGGAACCGAAGTGACCCAAACTTAAGTCAAGCGAACCAGAGTCAAACCTAGGGTACCCCAGCACAGCACAGCACACCACACACTGTTTCCCTGGTTCATACAGTACAAGGAATTACCCTGGCATCTACTTGAATGACTTATGCTGCTTCAGCCTGTTCTTGGAACCGAAGTGACCCAAACTTAATTGTCAAGCGAACCAGAGTCAAACTTAGGGTACCCCAGCACAGCACAGCTACCCCAGCACAGCACAGCACACACTGTTTCCCTGGTTCATACAGTACAAGGAATTACCCTGATGGACACTGTTCTTCCATGGACGGCATCTACTTGAATGACATGCTGCTTCAGCCTGTTCTTGGAACCGAAGTGACCCAAACTTAATTGTCAAGCGAACCAGAGTCAAACTTGGGGTACCCCAGCACACTGTTTCCCTGGTTCATACAGTACAAGGAATTACCCTGGACACTGTTCTTCCATGGACGGCATCTACTTGAATGACTTATGCTGCTTCAGCCTCTGTTCTTGCAGTGTTTATTTTTTTTATTTTTAATTTTAACCTTTATTTACCCAGGGTAGGTTCGCTGAGCACAGATGCTCTTTTTCAGCTACGCCCTGCTTCACATTCACAGAGTTCCATTCACACCTGGGAGCTGCCCAGGCCTAACAAAATTAATAGTTGGTTTCAGGTTGCCGACCGACCCTGCCGATTTAGGTGCGACCCAATATATTTTATGAGTTTTTAGAAAAAATTATAAAAAAACGTTTTTTTTTTTTTTTTATATAAAGTTTCATAGAAATCTTAGTCAAACATTTAGTATTATGGATATTAAACATGCTGGCAGAGTACATGCATCCATGTTGTTGTGAACATTTTAATTAAATAAAGAAATTCCCTATCCATAGTCGCCGTGGGAAAGAATAAAATAAAAAAATAAAATAAAATAAATTCCCTACCTACCCATGGCCAAACTGACAACCAACCTGAAACCAACTATTAATTTTGTTAGGCCCCAGTACAACCACAGTCTGACACTGTTGGCCACTGAGCAACTCCACTGGAGCAGTTGGGGGTTGCTCAAGGGCACTTCAGCGGTTGGTGTTAAGGGTATGGGAGAGAGTTATATGGGAGAGAGTTATAGAAACATTAGGGGTGTAACGGTACACAAAATCCACGGTTCGGTACGTACCTCGGTTTTGAAGACACGGTTCGGTATTATTTTCGGTACAGTGGGGGGGGGGGGGGGGGGGGGGGGGGGGGGGGGGGGGGGGTGGGGGGGGGGGGGGGGGGTAATCAAAAAAAATTGCTTTTCATTTATCTATTTATTTAACTGTATTAAACAATATAAAACGAATTGGCCATAATTGACTGAGCAAACTAATGCTTACTGCTGTAACCTACTAATAACACTTAAGTAAATCTGAAGATTATTATATAGCAGATGCCTTGGAGGATAAGTCGTGGACAACTGTAGATCATCTAAGCTCCACTGTGTTTAAATTCAAATCCTATGCCATTGTTTATATTTAACCCTTGTGTCTGAAAACTAAAGTATTATACTCTTATTAGGGGACTAAATTGAAAAACTCCATAAAAAGATTATGTTGAAATAATTTCCCACTTTCTTTTCCATAAATATTTTATTCAACTTCAGCCCTGATCATAACCATTTTTTATATTATTTTTGTAATGAAATACTCCCACTTTTCTGAAAAGAGTTGTTAAATATGACAAAAAAAAGAATATGTGGTGGTTATGATCGGGCTGAAGTGGAATAAACAATTTATGAAGAGTAAAAAAAAAAATACAAGATAATTAAAAGATTATGCCACATATTATGTTGGCTCATCACTGCAAAGTTATCAAACAAATACGAATCTGATCAGACACAAGGGTTAAGTTGTTGTTCCCTTTCTAATTTCCTATTCCTATTTCCTATTCCTTTCTATTTTCCTCAAACATCTTGACAATTGATGCTTTTTGTTGGACATTTCAGTCAGTGAGCTCATACTTTGAGCTCATAAGTTTATAGTTAAAATGATTGCAATCTTGTCTTCGTTGTGCATGTGTGTCACTATTCTGGCAGTGGCTATATTGTTAATGAAAGCCTGTTATAAGGTCTGTTATTTGTTTTTTGTAAAAAGTTTTAGTCACTAAGTTCTGATACCCTAGAAAAAAATAAATGTTCATATTAAAGCCATGTTGTCATTTTTGTTCACACATTTTTGGAAATATGGTCATATGAGAATTTTATTATTATTTATTTAACAATAGTGTGTTTAACAGCAGGAAAAAAACATGTAATGTTATGATGTATACATATCAGCAGCAATATTTTAATGTAAAATGTACATTAATCAGTATTGATTCCTTAACTTTACAAGTTACAATTAAGTAGATGTACAAGTTACAAATGTACAAGTAGAGTACCATTTAGATTATGGTTGAATAAACATTGATGTCTAACATTGATTCAATACAAAATCAACTAAAATGTGCATGTAGATTACCATTTAGATTATGGTTGAATAAACATTGATGTCTAACATTGATTCAATATAAAATCAACTAAAATGTGCATGTATATTACCATTTAGATGATGGTTGAATCAACATTGATATAGTATCAGCTATGGTTGACACCTAACGTTGATTCAACGTTAGGGTCATAGACAACGATCTATATAATTTAGATGTCAGGCTTCAACATAGATTCAATATTTCTGCTGAACCCTATTTCAACGTTGATTCACTCATTTTTTGCTATCTGGGTACTATATCCCTCTACAGTACATATAAGTACTATATCCCCCTACAGTACATATAAGTACTATATCCTCTACAGTACATATAAGTACTATATCCCCTACAGTACATATAAGTACTATATCCCTCTACAGTACATATAAGTACTATATCCCCTACAGTACATATAAGTACTATATCCCCTACAGTACATATAAGTACTATATCCCCTACAGTACATATAAGTACTATATCCCTCTACAGTACATAGAAGTACTATATCCCCTACAGTACATAGAAGTACTATATCCCCTACAGTACATATAAGTACTATATCCCCTACAGTACATATAAGTACTATATCCCCTACAGTACATATAAGTACTATATCCCTCTACAGTACATATAAGTACTATATCCCCTACAGTACATATAAGTACTATATCCCCTACAGTACATATACGTACTATATCCCCCTACAGTACATATAAGTACTATATCCCCTACAGTACATATAAGTACTATATCCCTCTACAGTACATATAAGTACTATATCCCCCTACAGTACATATAAGTACTATATCCCCTACAGTACATATAAGTACTATATCCCCTACAGTACATATAAGTACTATATCCCCTACAGTACATATAAGTACTATATCCCCCTACAGTACATATAAGTACTATATCCCCCTACAGTACATATAAGTATTATATCCCCCTACAGTACATATAAGTACTATATCCCCCTACAGTACATATAAGTACTATATCCCTCTACAGTACATAGAAGTACTATATCCTTCTACAGTACATATAAGTACTATATCCCCTACAGTACATATAAGTACTATATCCCCTACAGTACATATAAGTACTATATCCCCCTACAGTACATATAAGTACTATATCCCCCTACAGTACATATAAGTACTATATCCCCCTACAGTACATATAAGTACTATATCCCCCTACAGTACATATAAGTACTATATCCCCCTACAGTACATATAAGTACTATATCCCCCTACAGTACATATAAGTACTATATCCCCCTACAGTACATATAAGTACTATATCCCCTACAGTACATATAAGTACTATATCCCCTACAGTACATATAAGTACTATATCCCTCTACAGTACATATAAGTACTATATCCCCCTACAGTACATATAAGTACTATATCCCCTACAGTACATATAAGTACTATATCCCCTACAGTATATATAAGTACTATATCCCTCTACAGTACATATAAGTACTATATCCCCCTACAGTACATATAAGCACTATATCCCCTACAGTACATATAAGCACTATATCCCCTACAGTACATAGAAGTACTATATCCCCCTACAGTACATATAAGTACTATATCCCCTACAGTACATATAAGCACTATATCCCCTACAGTACATATAAGCACTATATCCCTCTACAGTACATATAAGTACTATATCCCCTACAGTACATAGAAGTACTATATCCCCCTACAGTACATATAAGTACTATATCCCCCTACAGTACATATAAGTACTATATCCCCCTACAGTACATATAAGTACTATATCCCCCTACAGTACATATAAGTACTATATCCCCCTACAGTACATATAAGTACTATATCCCCTACAGTACATATAAGTACTATATCCCCTACAGTACATATAAGTACTATATCCCTCTACAGTACATATAAGTACTATATCCCCCTACAGTACATATAAGTACTATATCCCCTACAGTACATATAAGTACTATATCCCCTACAGTATATATAAGTACTATATCCCTCTACAGTACATATACGTACTATATCCCCCTACAGTACATATAAGCACTATATCCCCTACAGTACATATAAGCACTATATCCCCTACAGTACATAGAAGTACTATATCCCCCTACAGTACATATAAGTACTATATCCCCTACAGTACATATAAGCACTATATCCCCTACAGTACATATAAGCACTATATCCCTCTACAGTACATATAAGTACTATATCCCCTACAGTACATAGAAGTACTATATCCCCCTACAGTTTGTTCATAGTTACAGACAGTAGAGGTTGAGTACTTTATTATCTAAAGATGGTGAGTTAGAGTGTTGTGTTCATTCATAGTTAGACATTAGAGGTTGAGTAAATATCTAAAGATAAATTAGATGTCAATGTTTTGGTTGTTATTGATTGATTGAAGAGTCGGCGTTAGCAGAATAGACACAACGCAATCACCATCCATTTTAAACCGGTTATTACCTAATGCTAACGTTAGCAGATAGACGCGAGACTGGTAACATTACAGCTTGGCGTTATTATAAATACGGAAACAGCTGAAACAGCTGTTCTGCGAGGAAGTCAGCGGCAGGGCTGTAGAGCGTTGCATAACGCGCGTCGATAAGGGGGCGTGTAATAGGGCCAATCAGAGAAACGCGGAAGTATATTTGCGTTGCCCAAAGTGTTCACGCGGCCAGGACAGGAAACACTTTGCAACTGTGATCTACTCTGGCAGTAGTTGGATATTGTAATGTGTGGCGAGGGGTTGCAGCAATTCCACTGAGAGAAACTGGTCTGAGGCTGGATAACATGCCTGTATGCCTCTCATAAGTTGTTCTCCAACTCATGAGAACCTGCTCTCAAGCTCTTGCAGCATTCTGTCGGGGACTGGATAGAACAGTCTCTGTCTCAGCTGATCTCCTGAGCTGAGGTCTGAGCTTGTGCCACAAGATGACTCAACTACATACTCGTCCATTCTTTTCTGCTTCCTCCTTTGGCTGGTAGTATGTTCCTCAATCCCAAGGCCATTACATATGTCCTTTGTCCTGTCATACATGTCCACTGCCATCTCTGAGGTGCGATAACCTTTGAGTGTGTCCTGCACTGCGCTTTTAAATAGTACAGATATATTGAAGATGTGCACTTTAACGCAGCAGCACCTGGAGCCATCCATACCCATGTCCAGTGTCCACTGACAAAGACATGCTCATGATACTGTGATAAACTATAATAAGCTTTAATCGAACCCTGGTTCATTTCCTCGGATAGTCCGGTTGGTTTGGGGTGGTGTGAAAGCTCATTCACTCTTGCAAGTGAACCCTGCTGCGGTTCATTTGAGATGTGAATGCAAAGCGGACCAAAGGCACGAAAAGACCCAAAAATCAATTTTTTTTATGAGAAGACTGAAACATATGTATATAATGAAACACACAATACAGTTTTTTTTCGATAGCTTAAGCACGAAAACAGGGCCCGGTGTTTCAAAACACTACAATTAGCACAACGCACACAATTATCAGAACACCTCAGATCCTTTGCTAAATTAAACACAAACTATACACTAATTTATAAAAACTACATTGTGTTACCATATGAAACACACGTTTCATATGACTTAATTCTGTTTGAACCAGTTACACACTGCTGTGCTTAACCTAAAACACATTTAGCAATTCTACTTCTCAGTGATTAGAGTACTGTAAGTGAAGTACGCAGAGAATGTGCAAATATACAATAAATTCACCAAACACTACACAAGACCAATGCTGTAGACTGATGAAAATATAATTTATTTATCTCCATATACCCAAATCAATGATGCAGACTGATAAAAAAAAACATTTTCTCTCCATATACCCAAATCAATGATGCAGACTGATGAAAATATAAATGTTCTCTCCATATAACCAAATCAATGATGCAGACTGATGAAAATATAAATGTTCTCTCCATATAACCAAATCAGTCAACATTTCAACATGGAGAATCAAAACATGTCCCAGTTGTCATGCTACTACAGTGCTAGTGGGGCGGCGTGGCTCAGGGGTAGAGCGGGTCGTCCAATGATCGAAGGGTTGGTGGTTCGAATCCCGCTCAAGCCCATGTCCATCCCACTGCCGTTGTGTCCTTGGGCAAGACACTTAACCTACTTGCCTCGTATGAATGTGTATGCATGTGAATGAATGTTGGTGGTGGTCGGAGGGGCTGTAGGCGTTGATTATTCGCCACGCTTCCGTGAGTCTGCCTCAGGGCAGCTCTGGCTGCAATTGTAGTTTACCACCACCGGTATGACTGTGTATGAACGAATAATGGACTCTGTAAGCGCTCTGGGGTCTCTGGGGTGTCACAAAGAGCGCTATATAAATCCAATTCATTATTATTATTATTATCATAACACTGTAAGCTCAGCAAATATCAGACAAACATAAAATACTGTATCCAGTACAGGTTAAAATTACAGTAAAACAAAAACAAAAATAGAAATAATTTAAATAGAGTACAGAAAATACTAGACATTATCTCTTTGCCTAGCTGGATCTGGCAAGAGACATTTTTGTTGTGATTCTCCATGTTGACATGTTGACTGATTTGGGTATATGGAGAGAACATTTATATTTTCATCAGTCTGCATCATTGATTTGGGTATATGGAGAGAAAATGTTTTTTTTCAGTCTGCATCATTGGTTGTCTTGTGTAGTGTTTGGTGAATGTATTGTATATTTGCACACTCTCTGTGTACAGTACTTCACTCTCCTTCCATTTTGGTTGAAGACAGGTGAACTCTGTTTTTTTATAGTGCTTAAACCTGATTGGTGTATCTACAATTAATTAAGCAATGGTGTGTTTGTGCATCTGATGGCTGTGTTTAACCAATTGGCTCATATGTGTGGTAATTTGACATTCTGTGTGTAATGTAATGCAAGTGTGTTTAGTGTTTTGCAAATCACTGTGTGTATTGTTTTGCAAAAAGTGTGAGGCTGACTTTGTGCTTATAGGGATGCAAATCTGGGCCTATATTTTGCTCCTTGAGTGTAAGGTTTTGATAATTGTGTAATACTTTTGATTTGAGTGTTTATGCAATCGAAGAAAACTGTAAAGACTAGAGATTAACTGTTTATTTCTTTTGTACATATGTAACTGGTCTAAGGTCACCCTCTGTGTCGTCGTCGTGCATTGGAAGTGAAGACTCAGTCGTGGCCATTTCAGTATTTAATTCTGTTGACAATACAGATAACACCATTATCTTTTGTCCACAGGATGGCGCCAAAACAGCTAGCAGGCTCTTCCTCATCCAAGTCAGACTGTCTCAATGGCATTTTTAATCAAACATTGAAATAACACATTTACAATGAAACAATACAATAAGATAATACAAAATAAACAATAGGACATCTCCAATTACCTGTTGACAATACAGATAACACCATTATCTTTTGTCCACAGGATGGCGCCAAAACAGCTAGCAGGCTGCAATGGGGAAATATGCCATCACGTCAGGTTGAGGCCTACATGTAACTCTCAGACCATAACTACTAGTTCAATCACATGTGTCATATAAAAGAGTTCGCCACCACAGCTAAACCACATTACAAAAAGTGCAGAATTGTTCACATTAACACAGTTACCACTATATACAACTCCGGTTCATTGCCCGGCAACTTATTTACACAGTAACCCATCAATACGTTCTTTTAAACCACAGATATGTTTTAGAGGCACGGAACGGATCTTACCTCTTCCTCATCCAAGTCAGACTGAACGGGAAGAGGGGCGCGACAAAGTAAATACGTCACTTCGGCAGGAAGTGACGATTTCAAAATAAAAGACTTTGAGAATACAAATAATAATAAACAATTAAAGTAAAACCGTTAGGGAGGGATCTTTGTGGAATACAACATTAGTATATTTTATATACCTGCTACATACTCCCCCCCTGAATTCCGCTAAAATCCCGAACCTACAGGACACACTAACTGGGACCTCCAACACTACGTCAGAACCGGCACGGGTTTACCTGAAGATACACATCTTCAAAATCAACTATAAGTTACCTGTCACACAGGTTCAGAGAAAACAAAAGGATGCGCAGTCCTATGTCTCTCCTAGAATCACTCGGTGCCTTGTACACCAAACCACCCGGCCTACTCGAATCCCATACCCCATCTGTGAGCACATGTGGTAAATACGCCACTTACAGTGTCACAGTGCAAGATAAAATGAAAATCAATAAAACAAAAAAAAAACTGAAAGAGATAGCGCAGAAAGCCTAGGACAGAGTTAGAAGAGACTGGGAACTCCTACCAACCGAATGGCCTCTGAACCATCGTCTCTATCAAACGGTTGACTCCTCTAACCACCCTGCCAGCGCGTGTCCTGACCACACCCTCTGTGCCCCTCAGTGTAGGTGCACGGCAGTCTCGGTCCCGTTCTACAATAGCCGGAATGACTACCGGAATAACGGTCGGGGCCCTTGGCACTGTGCCTGATGTGTCAACTGTAGACACTGGTCTGGAGGACTGGGCACTACTTGCATCAACCACCGACACTGTCTCTATATCAGACTGATCATCGTCCACATCAGCTATGTCACAGGAGCCATGACTGGTAGCCTCTTCAGCCCCACTCAACACCCATGCCTCCGTCCTATCCTCTGAACCCCTCTCTCCCTCCAGGGAGCTGACGAGAGCCACCTGAGACCCGTCCTCTGATCCTCCCTCTTCCTCCAAAGAGCCGATGAGGCCCATCTGAGACCCATCCTCTGATCCCCCAAGACTGTCTCCAGTCTCCGGCGCGTTCCCATCAGCAGTCTCTATGGGTAGGAAGCTGATATCCAGAATCAGGTTGCGATGCACCACTCTCGTCTTCCCCTTGTCATCTTCCAACTTGTAGACATGAGTCTGTGGGTTGCTGTCCATGACAGTATAGACTGTTGGTTCCCACTTGTCCGCAAGTTTCTTCTTCCCCCTCTCACCTTTGTTTGCGAGGAGCACCCTGTCTCCCACGTTCAAGCAGATCCCCTTGACCTTACGGTTGTAACCTCTGGCTTGCTTGTCTTGCTCCTTGACAGCATGTCTCCGAGCAACGTCTGCTGCTTCATGGAGGTGGGACATAAGCGTTGTCGCGTAACTGCTGTAGTCAACAACCACTGGGTCGTGCAGAACCTGTCTGAACATCACATCAACAGGGAGCCTCGGAACCCGCCCAAACATTAGGTGGAAAGGTGCATACCCAGTTGTCTCATGCACCGTCGCATTGTATGCAAATGTCAGAGTCTGTATTTGCTGAGGCCACCTGGCCTTCTCCCTCAGCGGCAGCGAACGGATCATGCCTCCCAGGGTTCTGTTAAACCTCTCGGTCCCTCCGTTCCCCATGGGATGGTAGGCGGTAGTGTGTGACTTGGAGACTCCCGACAGTCTAAGCAGTTCCGCAATGAGCTCGCTCTCGAAGTTGGCTCCTTGATCCGTATGTATGCGCTTCGCAAATCCATACACACAGAACACGTGATCCCACAACTTCCTCGCAACTTGCTTCGCTTGTTGATTCGAGCAGGGAAAGGCATGTGCCAACTTCGTGAAATGATCCGTCAGGACAAGGACATCTACTGAACGCTGATTGTTATCCTCTGCACTCCAGAAGTCCAAACACACCAGTTCCATGGGAGCGGAGGTCCTTATACTCTCAAGTGGAGCCCTGGCAGCTGGATCTGGTGTCTTGGCCAAAATGCACCTCTGGCAGCACTTCACATAGTCCTTGACTTGGCGCTCCATCCTCGGCCAAAAGAAGCGTTGTCTTGTCAGGTAGATCGTCCTTGCCTGCCCTTGATGTCCGGCTAGGTCATGCACGCCCCGCAAGGCCTTGTCCACTAGACTCCGGGGTAAGACGAACTGAAGCCTCCTCTGCTTGCTCAACGGATCTTTGGTGACTCTATAGAGCACTCCGTCAGTGACCTTTAGTCTCTCCCATTGTCTGATCAGCACCAGAGCACTCGCGCCCAGACCGTCTCTCTCTCGCCTCGATGGCCTCCTCTGTCGAGTCAGAAAAGACGTGACCTTTGAGATGTCAGGGTCACTCTCCTGGCTCCTCTGAAGCTCTGTCAGGGAAAAGGCAGGCAGCGAATCCTGTCCCGGCGGAGCAAGATGTTGAACGGTCTGGACCAACTCTGTTGCCCTGGACTCTGCAGCTGCATTCCAATGGTCATGAGAATCAAGGACCGCCTTCTGGGACTGCATCACAGCGACGCTCTCTGACCTCTCCACCCGTTGACACTGGACCCTCAAACGGAAGGCATCTTGAACCCCGTTCACTCCAACCTCACCCGCTTCGGCGAGCAGATTGCCGTAGGACTCAGTGACCAGCCGGCGCCCAACCGTCTTGGCAAACGGATCCCGACTGAGAGCATCAGCCACCACATTCTTGACTCCTGCGATGTGCTTCAGGCTGAACATGTAAGGAGCGAGCTTCTTACATTTATATTTGTCATTATATAGGTGAGTGGATTATTGTCCGTCCATACAGTGAAGGAGTTGCCCTTCAGCCAATGGCTGAACTTGTCACACACACTCCACTTCAGTGCCAAAAACTCGAGTCGATGGGCTGGGTAATTCTTCTGAGAACTGCTCAGGGTCTTGCTTGCGAAAGCTATGGGGCGCGCTTTACTTTCACCAGCTGGTACTTGTGACAACACCGCCCCGAGCCCGTCCAATGAAGCATCGGTCGACAGAATCAAGGGGCGTGAGAAATCAGGATGCGCCAGAACCACGCAGTCCAGCAGACTCTCTCTTAGACTGACGAAGGCGACATCACACTCTGAAGTCCAGTCATCGGGACCCAGTCTCCTAAATGTTCCTGCCTTCACCTTCACCTTCGTCCTCCCTTTCCTCTTCTGTCCCCCAGTCAGGGCGAACAGCGGTTTGGCGATGGAAGAGCAATTAGGGATGAAGTGCTGATAGAAGAAGACCATTCCCAGATAGGACTTGATCCTCCGTACTGAGGGCGTGCACCCGTCTTCTTCCATCAGATCTGTGCTAGACATGCTGGATATGACCTCCACCTTCGCAGGATCCACAGCCACTCCGTTACCATCTATGATATGGCCCAGAAACTTGACAGACGACCTCATCAGATGGCATTTTTTCGGGCTCAACTTGAGGTTGTGGTCTCGCAGTCGCTGGAAGACGACCTCCAGTCTTTGTAACGCCTCCTCTTCCATCGATCCGAAGACCAGTAGGTCGTCCAGATAGCACAACAGGCTGCTGAAGTTCATGTCCCCGAATATACTCAGCATCATGCGCATAAATGAGGCAGGACTATTGCACAGTCCCTGCGGCATTCTATTATACTCATGCAGGCCTATCGGTGTAGTGAACGCCGTGTATCTCTTATCCTCTTCAGCCATGGGAACGTTGTAGAAGCCGGACGTCAAGTCCATCGTGCTGAAGAAGGTGTTCCCCCCCAAGGCGGCCAGACAGTCCGACTGATGTGGAAGAGGATGGGCGTCTTTCAGTGTTCTTGCATTCAACCATCGGAAATCGGTGCAGATCCTCAGATTACCGTCCTTTTTCCATACCATCACCAGCGGTGAAGCATAATCACTCACTGATTTTCGGATTATCCCTTGCTGCTCCATGTCTGTCAAGACCTGTCGTAGTTTCTGGTAGTGAGCAGGGGGTACTCTCCGGTAAGGAAGGCGGAATGGACGATCATCGGTCAGTCGAATGCGGTGGACGAAGCCCTTTGCCTCACCACAGTCCATCTCATGCTTGGAGAAGATGTCGGTGTAAGACTCGAGCAGCTGGACCAACTTCTCCTTTCCTGTGTTGCTGGTATGACAGGGTTGGATATCGAGTTTGTCAAGACCAACATCACGTAGCCGCTGCTCGAAGTCAGAGGGGCTGGATGCCGTATGGTGCTCAGTCGGGGGAGCCCTGTCAATCCGACTACAGCCTTGGAGTAGCTCCAAATCCTCCACAGCTAAGCAGGGAGACACATCTGCCAGCTTACAGTTCCTCTTCAGCGTAACAGGTCTGTCAGACAGGTTGGTGACCTTCATGGGGACCCACCCATCACCCCACAGAGGTGTCACGACCCGACCAACCATAATATTACGTGGCATGGACCTTGATGAAGTCGGCTCCACTATCACGGTGCTTCCCGGCGACATGACGGTATTCTTGGGTAGCTTACCCCAGACGAGGTGTTCTTGCATCGCCAGAAGAGTGATTGACTGCTTGAGCTTGACCGTGCCGATCTTATCCGGTACCTTCTCACCCCTCCATCGGGACGTATTCGCCATGAGGTCCAAGAACTGTTCACACCCTGGGGATGAGGATGGACTGCAGACGGAGATGAGCCGCCAGTAATCGTCACTGTCCTTCAACTTGTGCATGAGGAACTTGATCACATTCGTGCCGATGATGAGATCATCCCTCTGGCCCGGCACTACAAGGACTGGTACGATGCAGCTCACTCCATATACTTTCAGTTCAACTTCGTACACACACTTCGGTTTAGTGAGTTTTCCTCCACACCCCACTAAAACCACGTCCTCAGTCATCAGTCTTTGTTCTTGCAATACTTTTCCTTTCAACATCCTTTCCTCTGCATCTTCACTGAAAGTACAGGCCATGGAGCCTGAGTCGAGCATCCCTTGCATCTGAAACATATTATTCACGTTGACTGGAGCATAGAACAGCTCATCATACGGCTCAACTCTTTGCGTGTTCTGTGCTATGATCTTCACACCAGCCAGTGCTGCACTGCACTCTTTCACATAACACTGTTCATGTTCACTTTCAGCACTGAGGGTCTGACTGTCCTCACCCACACGTTCCCTCCTCCAATGCGGGTTAGTCAGTTTAAAGACTGCTGCTCTCTGGGTGAGCGCGCGCCCTGGCCTCTCTGTCTGGGAGGGGAACTGCGACAGTCTCTGCGGATATGGCCAGGTTTAAAGCAACCCAAACACAGGTGCTCCCGCATGCAGTGTGCCACAGTGGAGTGCTCCGCCGATCTGCATATCTTGCAGTCAAACTGTTGTCATCCATACATTGGCTGGTTGTTCTGAGCCATCGGCTGGTAGCTCTGAGGGATCGGCAGAATGTTCTGAGCCATCGGCTGGTAGCTCTGAGGGATCGGCAGAATGTTCTGAGCCGTCGGCTGGTAGCTCTGAGGGATCGGCAGAATGTTCTGAGCCATCGGCTGGTAGCTCTGAGAGATCGGCTGATTGTTCTGAACCATCGGTCGGTTGTTCTGAGCCATTACTTGGCTATTCTGCGCCATCGCTTGACTGTTCTGGGAGAGTGTCCGGTCAAGCAGGCCAATCAAAGTCATCAGACAGTTCCCATCTACCTGAGGAGCAGACGTGACACTCGCTCCCACCTGGACAGGGGGCGACTCTGGAAGGTTGGGCGTAGACAACCCCTCGAACACAGGTGTCTGGACATGAACTGTTAAAGGTCTCCCCAGACCTGCACGGTTTGTTCTGGCGTCCCGCTGTCCTCTCATGCTGATCTGATGACGGTCAACATGTTCCTGTATTTCACCAGCTGTCCACTTCTCTGGCGCTTTGAACCGCAAGATTGCAGCAAGGGAAGGATCAGGGCAATACTTTACGAACATCATGGTCACCTCTCGACGGGGGTCATCAATATGTCGCCCATGCCTGCTCAGGCCCTCCTCTGCTGCATCAACAGCCTTGTTAAGCCGGATCCGATACTCGACAGGGTCCTCCCCTGACACAGGCACAGTGTTATAGAAATCCGCAAGAGGCATACTTGAGCATGACACGCCACCGAAATGTTGTTTCAGTATGTCAGTCACAACTCTAAAATGGGCTATCAACAAAGGAGGAGAAAAAAAATTTAAATATATACTGCGGATCACAATATGTTTACCTTGGCCATTACCAATACTATGCCAAAAGAGTGGAGAAATATTTGATTATAATATTTTTCTTGGCTATTCCACCACAATAGAGGAGAAGAAAAATATATTATCAGGTCACTATATTTTTCAATTGGCTATTCCACCACAAAAGAGGAAAAGAAAAATATTTAATCAGGTCGCTATATTTTTCAATTGGCTATTCCACCACAATAGAGGAGAAGAAAAATATATTATCAGGTCACTATATTTTTCAATTGGCTATTCCACCACAACAGAGGAGAAGAAAAATATATTATCAGGTCACTATATTTTTCAATTGGCTATTCCAGCACAATAGAGGAGAAGAAAAATATATTATCAGGTCACTATATTTTTCAATTGGCTATCCCTATACCAGGAAAGAGAATAAAAATATATATATACGTTGGTCACAATATTTTTCAATAAACCAGAAATCAGAAATTAAAGAAAGAAGAAAAAAAAGAATTCACTTCGACGACTCTTCCCGGCGACCAATCTGGCGTTGGTTCTTGTGTTGTCCTGGTCATCGGCACCACTGTAACTGGTCTAAGGTCACCCTCTGTGTCGTCGTCGTGCATTGGAAGTGAAGACTCAGTCGTGGCCATTTCAGTATTTAATTCTGTTGACAATACAGATAACACCATTATCTTTTGTCCACAGGATGGCGCCAAAACAGCTAGCAGGCTCTTCCTCATCCAAGTCAGACTGTCTCAATGGCATTTTTAATCAAACATTGAAATAACACATTTACAATGAAACAATACAATAAGATAATACAAAATAAACAATAGGACATCTCCAATTACCTGTTGACAATACAGATAACACCATTATCTTTTGTCCACAGGATGGCGCCAAAACAGCTAGCAGGCTGCAATGGGGAAATATGCCATCACGTCAGGTTGAGGCCTACATGTAACTCTCAGACCATAACTACTAGTTCAATCACATGTGTCATATAAAAGAGTTCGCCACCACAGCTAAACCACATTACAAAAAGTGCAGAATTGTTCACATTAACACAGTTACCACTATATACAACTCCGGTTCATTGCCCGGCAACTTATTTACACAGTAACCCATCAATACGTTCTTTTAAACCACAGATATGTTTTAGAGGCACGGAACGGATCTTACCTCTTCCTCATCCAAGTCAGACTGAACGGGAAGAGGGGCGCGACAAAGTAAATACGTCACTTCGGCAGGAAGTGACGATTTCAAAATAAAATACTTTGAGAATACAAATAATAATAAACAATTAAAGTAAAACCGTTAGGGAGGGATCTTTGTGGAATACAACATTAGTATATTTTATATACCTGCTACACATAGGCTGTGTATGTTTGTTTGTTTATTTGCTTATGTGTATGATTCTTAACTTTGTTTTTATTTTGTTATTGGTGTATATGTATGTATGTATGTATGTATGTATGTATGTATGTATGATGTATGTATGTATGTATGTATGTATGTATGTATGTATGTATGTATGTATGTATGTATGTATGTATGTATGTATGTATGTATGTATGTATGTATGTATGTATGTGTGTGTGTGTGTGTGTGTGTGTGTGTGTGTGTATGTATGTATGTATGTATGTATGTATGTATGTATGTATGTATGTATGTATGTATGTATGTATGTATGTATGTATGTATGTATGTATGTATGTATGTATGTATGTATGTATGTATGTATGTATGTATATATGTATATTATATATATGTATATATGTATGTATGTATGTATATGTGTATATATTTATATTTGTACTCTCGTTGGGGCCTCTTGGACCAGATCAATGTTTTATCTGGCTAAATAAAGGTTAAATAAATAAATAAGAAACTGATGATTTGGTCCTGTTCTGTATCGTTAGTGGCTTAGCTTGGCATCACACTGCACTATCTCGCGTACGTGCACGCGTACTGAATAAACCACAAATGTACCTCTAATACCAGTATTAGTCTGACCACACCCCTCATCAGCTTACCTTCATAAGCAGGTGTGTGGTCACCTGCTCTCCTCCTTCTCGCTTTCACCACAAGGAAGAAGTGCCTCGGTAGATCCCCACACTTGACACCATGATGGAAGAAATTGGATTAGGAACAGCTTTGGGAAACAAGGATACGTTGACATCATATCTTTATTTTCTCTCTCACTATTTTTCGAGAAAATACGGCGATATTGTCTTCGTACTGGAGTGTCTAGAAGATGATGATCATTCTAAAAACCCTCCACCGGTTTTCGTATTGGGAGCACGCCGCTGCATGCTTCTCAACTGCAGTTCCTTGCTGTGTTTGTTGGGGTGGAACCTGTCAGGCCACAGCTGAACTGTCGGACATGCCGCTGTTGTGAGAAGCGGTGCGTTCCAGGTTGGGTGAGTAGTGTTTGCTGGCGGGCTCCACTTGTCTGTTAGTGCTATGGGGGCTACTTGACAAAGTTTATGGAAACCGGCCCCAGGCTAGGGTCCTTTGTTCAGCCACCTAGGCGACAGAAGGCCTTGGTCTGGAGACCATTATAGTTTTAACTAGTGGGCCGCGACCATTGACACTGGTGATCCCTGTGTGTTCTGGACGAGTGGATTCTCTCTGTCACCGTGTTAAGGCCCCATCTTTCATATCCAAATGAGAGTATTCCTTCACGAGGGGATATGTGCATGTAATGTGCGATAGCGGCAGATTCATGTTCAAAGTCAGCTACACAGGCCAGTTGGTACTGTGCTGATTTCCGTCGGATGTGGTAAAGTCACCGTTGTGAAGCGGTGTTGACATCTTGTTTTCTCTTTTCTCTTAAAAAGTGAGGAGAGGTTCAGAACGGCGGCCTGTCTGGGTGAGTGTTATGTCATTGTTTACATGTTCATAGCTTACGGTTAGCCAGTCAGCTGTTAACTGCTGCGTTAGCCTGCTGGATCGCTGCATGGCCTGCTTAGGGCCTACCATTAGCCAGTCAGCTGTTAGCTGCGGGGCTAGCATGTCGTGGTCGCTAGGTAACGTTAGCTTGCTGCTATGGCCATGGCCTGGCGCGGGGTAGCTTAGCTTCTCGCGCACCGCCGTGAGCTCGCTTCTGATCGTTAGCTTGATGCTATTCTGTTGAACGTGCTTTGATTTTAACATGTTTTACACTCTTGACCACGACGTCATCCTTGACAGGGGATGTTTTCGTCGACCCTGCCCTGAGCCAGGACGGCAAGGATTGCATCAACAAAGGGACCGTTGCGACGGGTAGAGCGGCGACGCTGCCCGGATCGAACAACACAGGACGGCTGTGTTTCTACGGTGTCTTGAGACTGCACTTCGCTGATCTGCGTTCCGGGTAGGAACGGGGTTGACCAGACCTCATAACACGTCTTCTGGTTTTACTTTGCTAAATGTATTGTGAATAACGGTGTTTTTCCCAAAACGTGTGTTGCTACAATGCATTTAGGATACGTTGCGGGTTATGTGTGAGCTGTTTTTGTCACTGGCAGTTAGCTTCTCCGTGCAAACGGGATGTAATGATCTGGTTGTTGTGTGAGAAACATCATGGTGTTTATGTGTACCGTGTACTCACTACTAAGGCAACTAACCTATGAAGCTATGCTTGGTGACAAGTGAGTAAAAGAATGTTCTTTCTCAGACTGTAGTGACAATGAACAGTGTGTTCACACATTAACAGGTTTTCCTGTTTTAACTGGCCGTATTGAGGGTAAAATAGGAGGATTGTGTTTTCCCCCCCGGTTCCCTGGGGACTTTTTCATCCTCCTGTCAGACATGTTGTGCATTAATTGTGTCTTTTGTGTGGTAGGGATGCGATGTAACTCTTAGCTTGATTGCTGAGGTTGTGCTAAATCTGCTGGAGAAACTTATTTCCTAAAGGGAAATTGGTTTGGTTGCTGTCATGTGTGCTTAGCAAGGCCTGTGGTCGATACTAATCAAGAATGATGTATTCTCTCATTGTGAAAAAAACGGCGTTCCTCTGTTGAGTGTTTTTGCCATTTTTTGTAGGTGATGATGGGTTGTGTGTGTCATGTGACCTACAACTGGGTTGTACTGGCCACAGAAGCACATGTGTATGTTGGACCGGGGTTCTTAGAGCCCTCTCTATTCTGTGTTTTTCCTTAGTAAAAATCAGATAGCAGGTTAGCTCATGCGCTGTGTGGAGCTGTGAAACGCTTCATAGAGCTGACTATGACTGTGTCATATTCTCTTTTTGTCGTTACATCGTATCATGGGTGTGGGGTCGTAAAGGGGTGAACTGGTAACCTTTCCTCTCCCCATTGTTCTGTCGGTCAGGGGTACACCCCCTGTCCTTCAAGGTTCCCGTCACGTGGCGGTTCGGCACGTTACGGGGGGGGGGGGGGGGGGGGGGGGGAGGGAGTTCCTGGTCCCACGGCCTGGTATATTGGGCGTGTGCACCGCAGGAATCCCCCCGCCATAGAGTACGTCACCGTGCGCGTCTCTGTTGGTAGGACTTCCGTGTGCTGTTCAGGTCCATGTGATGGATCTGTTTTCAGGGGGGTGGTCAGGGCTCCTCCTCACCGAGCGCCTATTCAGGCCTTCTGTGAGTTCGGACTCCTTCTTCCATGTGAGGAAGCCTCCATCAGAGTACAGAGCCTTCCTCCTCAGATTGTCAAAGTGAGTGGACCCTCTAGAAGGGTCCTTTTCTATTGTATGTATATTCGATTCAATTCGTTTATTGAGTGTGTATGGGTTCAGTGCCTCTTCCCCGGAGGCCCTGAAACCAGTTTTTTACATGGCTCAAGGTGCAATATATTCTTTTCAATCTGTACAGCTCGCGTGGGAAGTCTCTCTGGGGATCCCCGTCTCTTTCCTATGGGAGGGTGGTGGGATGTAAAAATGTGAACATTTTTTACCCCGGCTGTGTAGACTGGGATACATACTGTTGATACTTCCTTCTTTCTATTCCAGAAGTGTTGGAGTTAGGGAGTGTCACACCCCTCTTGTCGTTCCCCTGGGCGCCTTGGGGATTCAATGACAGGTCTAAATAGCCTGTTCATTGATGGGGGTGTGTCCCGACGCACGTATAGTGCTAGCTCGCTGTAAACAGGCGATTGACTGGCACGCCTTGGTTGCTTGTGGTTGAAACAGCGTTTTTATAAAGCAACTGAGAGGGGGGTTTTACCTCTTCCGACGACCACATCCCATGACCTGGGTGGGTTGTCGACGGATTCTCGTTCATGTCTGGGGGATGATGACGGGATGGATCTGAACATATGTGGTGGGGTCTCACGCCCTTGGGGTGGGCCACCAGGCGCGGTTCGTCCGAACGTCTGGGTGGCGCCTTCTTTTCATGTTAAGATCAACACGCATATCTGCCCTTCTCCTGGAGTAGGCATGTCGGCGTGGTTAGGGCACGGGACTGGTTCTGGTCACGCTGGTCCAGATCAGTTGAACCCGTTGTCCGCCGGGGATGCAGATCTGCTGTTCTGGTACCCTGAGGGACTTGGGCTTTTTTCAGGGGGAAAAATGCCAGGTCGGTCTGGGTGTCACAGGGTTAAGCGCTATGGAGACCCTGATTGGGTATGTTTTTACTCAGCACTGTCGTCATGGCTTACAGCCATGCCATTCTGTACGCGCTCGATCTCGTCGGATCTCGGCCGCTACACAGGTTGGTCCTGGTTAGTACTTGGTTGGGAGACCGCCGGGGAATACCAGGTACGGTGTGCTTAGGGGCTGGTTCTCCATTATTTTTCGCTCCTCTCTCACGCATGGCGAAGAGGGGCCTGTGGGGGTGGTTTTTTGACCTCCTCTGGTGACCCTGTGCTTCCCGTACCGCCAGGCCCGGTCCGAAGTGATGTTTGCGACCCGTAGGCCTGGGTTAACCCTTTTTGGAAACTGAAACACTTGTACTGCGGTATAGCCGGTGTATACCCGCAGGTGTGTTTTGGAGTTTTTTCTTGAGGGGTTATAGGAACAACCACCGCATTGGGTAACACCGAGGTGGTTGATTCCCTGGTGTGTTGGAGCAGTGTCAACTCCCGGGTTCACCGTTTGAGGGTGCCCCTGCACGTTCATGACGTCTGCCAATCGTGTCAGCCTTCTCTGCCTCGACCCCTCTGGGTGGGGGTTTTTAAATGGAGGCTTGGTCATGCAACACCGCCAGCTTACGCTCCTTCCGCCGGGGCGGCTGTGTTCAGCTGTCCCCTCTGGCGCCTGTCTCGTCCGCAGTCTCCAGGCTAGGGTTAACAGCCTGTTGCCTGGTTTTTCCCCGGTGCGCTGCCTGCTTCCGTTGGTTAACCTTTTTTGTGTGCTTACGGCCATGCTGACTGTCTGTTCTGCAGGGTTAGTGTGCCAGGCGGTGTACTGTTGGGGGGACGGGGCCCGCTCGGCTTACGGCCATACCGACCTGAACACGCCCGATCTCGTCCGATCTCGGAAGCTAAGCAGGTTCTGGCCTGGTTAGTACTTGGTTGGGATACCGCCTGGGATTACCAGGTGCAGTAACTGGGGGGCCTTTGTCCGAATACGCTGGCGATGTGGGGGGCGGGGCACTACGTGCCCACCTGGTGGGGTCTTGATGCTGGCATCATGGACTTCTCCGGGCCCCCATTCCAGGGAGTCCAGTCCTTTTGGTGGGTCTGGGTCTTCCTTCGCGCTCCGCTGCTACGGCCTTGCCACGGGGTTGGGTTTGCCCTTGACCCCGTGATTCTGGGGGCAGTAACGAGGTTGTTCCTCCGTTCGTTCCCGGGTGGCATGCGGGTTGTGCGTGTGTGTAGTCGTGGGGTCAAGCCACGGTCTGCTCACCCTGTGCGTTAAGTTGCTTGAGTGCCTCTTCGCACGGTCGGGTCCGTCGCCTTCCCGTGAAGCCTCTAATAGGGGGGATACCCTCCATTAGGGGGGGTCGGGGGGGCTCGGCCCTCCCTGTTCTGATGGTTTTGGGGGGCTGTCAGCGGGGTGTATTTGTCAGCCAGTGGCTCCGCTTGGCCTCCCTTGTGCAGTGTGATGCCAAGCTAAGCCACTAACGATACAGAACGATAGGTTATGACTATAACCAAGTTCTGTTAGTTAGGGGCGATGCTTGGCATCAGACGGCCGCTGCAGCCCTTGACCTCACCTTGTGGTGAAAGCTTGGGAAGGAGGAGAGCAGGTGACCACACACCTGCTTATGAAGGTAAGCTGATGAGGGGTGTGGTCAGACTAATACTGGTATTAGAGGTACATTTGTGGTTTATTCAGTACGCGTGCACGTATGCGAGATAGTGCAGTGTGATGCCAAGCATCGCCCCTAACTAACAGAACTTGGTTATAGTCATAACCTATCGTTAATTTTCTATGGGGACTGCCCAGATCCCTCTCATGGACCTGGACCTCACTTTACAAAACTCTAATCTAGTTCTTCAGTATTCGTCTCTAATTACTCTAAAATTTCGTATTTCTGTGTGTAAAAAGGACCCCCCCTCCACCCCCCGGGCTGAAGCCCCCAATGTTTTCTAACCCTAAAAACGCCCCTGTTATGAACACTGCAGTACATAACAGTGTGGCAACACTGCTGGTCACGTGTAACTAGGAGCACATGGGGGGGGGGCCCAAAATTTTTATTTTTTTTATTATTTTTTTTATTTTTTTTTACTAGACATCACTCAGGTGTATTATTGATGCTCTCATTGATACTATGTTTGTTTCTGAAGTGTGTGTGTGTGTGTGTGTGTGTGTGTGTGTGTGTGTGTGTGTGTGTGTGTGTGTGTGTGTGTGTGTGTGTGTGTGTGAGATATATATAGAGAGAGGGGGGGCTTTGGTAGACTATTGCATTGGTCCATTCATTGAAGATGAACGCAATGCGACATCCTTTACTAGGCTCACCCACCAACAGTGCAGGTGCTGAACTGCTGATCCGAATGTATAGGTAAAAACCATATTATGTGTTTTCATCAATAAAAAAATGGCAAAAAAAAATTGCGCGCGCTCGCATTCACTGGGGGCCGACAAATACATTCTTTCATGGGGCCCAGAATCTGGAGCTACACCCCTGCCTACAGGACGCAGGACGCGTGAACACTTAAGGTAACTAACTTGCGTTCAGCGTTTCTCTGATTGGCCACGACGCCCACGTGACCGCACGCTAGCACGCCCTCTTATACGCGCCCTGCCGCTGTTGCAGCGCGCGGCAGAGCAGCAGAGGCGCTCTCCTTCGGTGTGAGCCGAGTGACGCGTCTCTCGCCTGTGTCTCTTGTTAACATGATAAACATGATGATAACAGCTACTAGACTGATCTGTGTCTCTTGTTAACATGATAAACATGATGATAACAGCTACTAGACTGATCTGTGTCTCTTGTTAACATGATAAACATGATGATAACAGCTACTAGACTGATCTGTGTCTCTTGTTAACATGATAAACATGATGATAACAGCTACTAGACTGATCTGTGTCTCTTGTTAATATGATAAACATGATGATAACAGCTACTAGACTGATCTGTGTCTCTTGTTAACATGATAAACATGATGATAACAGCTACTAGACTGATCTGTGTCTCTTGTTAACATGATAAACATGATGATAACAGCTACTAGACTGATCTGTGTCTCTTGTTAACATGATAAACATGATGATAACAGCTACTAGACTGATCTGTGTCTCGTGTTAACATGATAAACATGATGATAACAGCTACTAGACTGATCTGTGTCTCTTGTTAACATGATAAACATGATGATAACAGCTACTAGACTGATCTGTGTCTCTTGTTAATATGATAAACATGATGATAACAGCTACTAGACTGATCTGTGTCTCTTGTTAACATGATAAACATGATGATAACAGCTACTAGACTGATCTGTGTCTCTTGTTAACATGATAAACATGATGATAACAGCTACTAGACTGATCTGTGTCTCTTGTTAACATGATAAACATGATGATAACAGCTACTAGACTGATCTGTGTCTCTTGTTAACATGATAAACATGATGATAACAGCTACTAGACTGATCTGTGTCTCTTGTTAATATGATAAACATGATGATAACAGCTACTAGACTGATCTGTGTCTCTTGTTAACATGATAAACATGATGATAACAGCTACTAGACTGATCTGTGTCTCTTGTTAATATGATAAACATGATGATAACAGCTACTAGACTGATCTGTGTCTCTTGTTAACATGATAAACATGATGATAACAGCTACTAGACTGATCTGTGTCTCTTGTTAACATGATAAACATGATGATAACAGCTACTAGACTGATCTGTGTCTCTTGTTAACATGATAAACATGATGATAACAGCTACTAGACTGATCTGTGTCTCTTGTTAACATGATGATAACAGCTACTAGACTGATCTGTGTCTCTTGTTAACATGATAAACATGATGATAACAGCTACTAGACTGATCTGTGTCTCTTGTTAACATGATAAACATGATGATAACAGCTACTAGACTGATCTGTGTCTCTTGTTAATATGATAAACATGATGATAACAGCTACTAGACTGATCTGTGTCTCTTGTTAACATGATAAACATGATGATAACAGCTACTAGACTGATCTGTGTCTCTTGTTAATATGATAAACATGATGATAACAGCTACTAGACTGATCTGTGTCTCTTGTTAACATGATAAACATGATGATAACAGCTACTAGACTGATCTGTGTCTCTTGTTAACATGATAAACATGATGATAACAGCTACTAGACTGATCTGTGTCTCTTGTTAACATGATAAACATGATGATAACAGCTACTAGACTGATCTGTGTCTCTTGTTAACATGATAAACATGATGATAACAGCTACTAGACTGATCTGTGTCTCTTGTTAACATGATAAACATGATGATAACAGCTACTAGACTGATCTGTGTCTCTTGTTAACATGATAAACATGATGATAACAGCTACTAGACTGATCTGTGTCTCTTGTTAACATGATAAACATGATGATAACAGCTACTAGACTGATCTGTGTCTCTTGTTAATATGATAAACATGATGATAACAGCTACTAGACTGATCTGTGTCTCTTGTTAACATGATAAACATGATGATAACAGCTACTAGACTGATCTGTGTCTCTTGTTAACATGATAAACATGATGATAACAGCTACTAGACTGATCTGTGTCTCTTGTTAACATGATAAACATGATGATAACAGCTACTAGACTGATCTGTGTCTCTTGTTAACAAATAACGTTATGAATAAAAACGTGAAATAACATTATATAACATTGCGTTATATAACGTTACAATGTACAGTTTCTAGTTAATCAGTCAGCAGCCTCCACTGTACAGTGATTCAAACCCCCTCAATGTGCAGTTTCTGACAGCTGTGCTGTGTTGTCACGCGAAATAACGTTATGAATAAAAACGCGAAATAACATTAGCCTATTTCCGCGAGTGCCGCTCTGCCGCGCGCTGCAACACAGCGAGCGGCAGGCGGCGATAAGGGGGCGTGCTAGCGCACGCGGTCACGTGGGCGTCGTGGCCAATCAGAGAAACGCTGAACGCAAGTTAGTTACCTTAAGTGTTCACGCACCCAGGACTCAGGTGTGACCTCACACGTGGGGAGGGACATGGACATTCCACTGATGACATCACATATCACCTGGCCAATGAAAGAGTGGTAGGATTATGAAGTTTGAGTTGAAATCCTCCCAAAGCACGACTTTGAGCATCATTTTAGCTCCTCATTCTCTGTTGCAGTCAACATTGGAGCATGCCCTCACATACCTGGTTAGAACTCGCTGAGACCCTAGGGACATTCTAGATTAACTTTTTTAGTTTTAGTCTCAAGGCCCAAACCCACCGAACGTGGGAAGCGGGCGTGAGGCGGGCGGGCGAGCAGCGCTTCACTTTCGCTCCTGTGTTAACGGGCGTTGCTGTTCACACCGGCCGCGCGGGCGGGCGGGAAGTGAATTGTTCCGCTTTGGTTGGATTCAGAGGCGTGCGCCACGCGCATTTTCACAGAAATACACTCAATATCTGCATTATTACCACATGCACATATAGATGTTGTTCAACCAGCTAATGTGTCTGTATCTTTCCCAATACAAATAAACCATATTACTATACCTTTTCAGGAGTACAGTCACACTGATTTCATCATTCTAAAATGAATTCTAACATTCTAATTAATTAGATAATAACTGGTTATACATGCAAAATGGACAATAGAACACTGGAACTGGAAATCGTAAAAAAATCTTCAAACGGGGACTGACTTTGCATATAGACGAGGCATTTACAGCTGTTCCAATGTAAATGTGCCTTCCTCCGTGCACTTTCGCCCGCTCTGAAGTCGGACTTGTGTCGACGGCCACACGCGCTGTTCTCGCACGAAACCCAAGCGTGCTTGCGCCCGCGCCTGGTGGGGTCCCGGCGTCATGTGTGAGTGGAAGTTGAGTGGGGATAGGAGAGGGGTTTCTGTCGCCAGCCACACCTCAGAGACACTCACAGAAGTTGAGTGGGGATAGGAGAGGGGTTTCTGTCTCCAGCCACACCTCAGAGACACTCACAGAAGTTGAGTGGGGATAGGAGAGGGGTTTCTGTAGCCAGCCACACCTCAGAGACACTCACAGAAGTAGAGTGGGGATAGGAGAGGGGTTTCTGTCGCCAGCCACACCTCAGAGACACTCACAGAAGTTGAGTGGGGATAGGAGAGGGCTTTCTGTCTCCAGCCACACCTCAGAGACACTCACAGAAGTTGAGTGGGGATAGGAGAGGGGTTTCTGTAGCCAGCCACACCTCAGAGACACTCACAGAAGTCGAGTGGGGATAGGAGAGGGGTTTCTGTCGCCAGCCACACCTCAGAGACACTCACAGAAGTTGAGTGGGGATAGGAGAGGGGTTTCTGTAGCCAGCCACACCTCAGAGACACTCACAGAAGTTGAGTGGGGATAGGAGAGGGGTTTCTGTAGCCAGCCACACCTCAGAGACACTCACAGAAGTCGAGTGGGGATAGGAGAGGGGTTTCTGTCTCCAGCCACACCTCAGAGACACTCACAGAAGTTGAGTGGGGATAGGAGAGGGGTTTCTGTCTCCAGCCACACCTCAGAGACACTCACAGAAGTCGAGTGGGGATAGGAGAGGGGTTTCTGACGCCAGCCACACCTCAGAGACACTCACAGAAGTCGAGTGGGGATAGGAGAGGGGTTTCTGTCTCCAGCCACACCTCAGAGACACTCACAGCGTGCAGCATTTGTTTACAATCTACGTTTTACAAAACGTACGTAAGGTGTAAATAATACCGGCTATCAAGTTCCAGAAATAGTTTTGACTATTTCCCCACATAATATTAAAGGAACAGGGCAACATTATTTCTTTTTTTAACTACTTTTTCTCCCCATTTATCTACTTTTTCTCCCATCCCAATTTCGTATTGTCCAATTCTACCCTCCCCTGTCTCGAACGTTGTTAGACCATGCCTCCCACCGGTCGGCTGCAATGTGGACCAAGCCTTGCATCACGTGTCGCCTCCGGTACACGAGGAGGCAGCTGTCGCACCTTCTCACCTGTACAGCACGATCTCTCAGCGGCGAGGAGTAACACGTGGGAGGCTCACGCTGCCCCCGTTGCTTCCTGATTCTGCTGTACAGGCGCACCAACCGACCTGTAGGAGTCGCTGTCCACAACGTCCGATCCCCACTGTTAGGAAATACCCTTATAGTTCTTTTATTGAATGAAGCAGTGAGACAAGTTGAGTCTGAAGTCTGGTGCCGCCAAGGTTTTTATCTTGAAGTACACAGAGAACACAGGAAGGATAGCTCTTCAATCCGGACCACCTGCTCGAGTACACCCGCAGAATGATACTTGACGACAGACCGCCTCACATTTTATACAGTATGGTACATAGGCCAACCTCTTCTCTGCCTTGGTGATTGATAGCCGTCATGTCACAGTTTGAGGACAAAGGATCTTATCAGAATGGTGTGTGTATATCTCTCGGTGTGTATGCATTGATGTCTATGTGATGTGTGCTTGTGTGTGTGTTAAAGTGAGAGACATGAGTTTGCATGTCTAGCTGGCACTTTCGAACAAAAAAGGGGGGGGGGGTGTGTATCTCTCTCTATGTGTGTGCATTGGTGTCTGCGTGATGTGTGCTTGTGTGTGTGTTAAAGTGAGTGTGCTGGAGTGTGTGTGGGCTTTTGCATGCTTCTGATATCATCATGCACCTGTGTCCAGAACTGTTTCATGGAGCCCTATGTTTACACAGAGACCGTTTCATCGGGTCCCGTGTTTACAGAGACATCTGACGTCAGTGTACAGAAGATATATAAGATATTGACAACAGATCAATGAATTTAAAACTATCAATCCCCCTTTTGACATATAAATCTATATGTCAACACAACAATTCATTGTGCACCCAACAATATGACACAACCATCAATCATCAAGACATACACTAAGCATGGACCTGTCAAAAGGCCAAGGTCAGGAACAAATAGAGTACATTTCCGGACATATACCTACATATCGGATGACCACCAATACTGCCATCAATACATCAGACCCGCACTTAGTCCAAGAGGGCGTGTATATCATATAAGCGTGAAGCTTAACTATACGGGGGCCCAGAGGCAAACATAGCACGAAGCGCATGGAATAGCAGAACATGTGACAATTAGATGGTCCAGTGGTCATCCAGTAGCGTCCAGTGTCGTCAGGGCCGTAGATGGGCAGGCCATAGATCAAACCCGTGAAATATTAATTACAATTACACAATATAACCAAGGAAACTAACACGAGGCATAGAGGAATGAAAACACACACAAAAAATAACAATAAACTGACGTTGATTTAACCTTAACCAGGACCTGTAAAATATGGAAATGATGCTTAACCGCTTTCGCACAATGTACATGCCTGAAATACTATGTAAGACAGTTCAGCCAGGTCAGTTTTCTTTTGCACAATATCAATCATATTTCAAGACAGTTCAGTTTTAGTTCAGTCACATTTTGCATAATTTCAATCAATTTATACTTTCTCATCTATTATCAATTTATTCAGTTGTTGTGTCCAATTTAGTTCAATTTATTCAGTTGTTGTGTGGAGTCCACACAGAGTCCAAACACCGCAGGCCATCAGGCAGAGAGCGGCGACCGACACCGTCAGTCAGCCATCACCCCCAGAGGACACTGCATCATACTGAATTCAGGCCGAAGTCCTGTTGCCGGCCCCTCCCCCTCAATCCGGCATCAGCCCTACATTTTCAGGCGAGCAGCGAGCGACAGCTCATGACGAGCAGCGAGCGACAGCTCGTGACATCGTCGGGGTTGTATTCCCACCCCACCACCGGCGGAGAAGGGCCTCGGTACGGTTCTCAGCATGACCACAGCGTCCCTAATGAAGCGGATGACAGCTGACCGTTCCCCATCGCGTCCATGGTCGCTCAGCCTCTCCCCAACCCGATAGCCTGTGGAAGAATCAAAGCACACAGAACACCACACAGCTTACTCAACAACCAGTACAATGCATCCAGACTTATTTATGAGAAAACCCATTGATTGAAATACATAAAAAATGCGTAAAGAACCACTCAACTTTCAGATTCCAAGTTCCGGCACATCCGCGTCATACTTCGTCACCACCACCCAAACTCACAAATGAAAAAGAAGAGCACATCAGAGATACATAAAAAATAATGCAATGATTTTCAATGGTTGCAATCTCTATGCCGAAGGATCATTAGAAAATCAGACTAAAATTCACATAAACCAAATCAAAACAAAACACACATTGTCCCACATCAGAGTATACAATATCCTATGAGTAGACAATATTCTAATGAGTATACTATAAAAAGGAAATAAAAAACAAAACACGCAACAATATCTTGACCCCATTCTCACAACCCTACCACGACCTCATAGAAACTTGCAGTTGGTTCCCCCACATCCTCATCCCCGGACGCCATCATGTCAGCAGAGTCCGGTGGCTCAGACACGGGGGACCCCAGCTGGACAGGAAAGAGACGGGGAGGAGAGCCGGCCGGCGCATCCTCCAAGGGCTCCTCATAGGCCGGTGCCTTGAGCACGGATCCTGCACTCGCCTCGTGGGCATCCTCTCCATCCCCCAACAGGGCCCCCAACTCGCCCATACACAGGGCCTCCAACTTGCCCATACCATACATCTCCAACATGGCCTCCAACTCGTCCATATCATACATACCACCCTCTCCATCGCCTACACACCCAGCCTCCCCCCATTCACCATCATCTGGTACCCAGCATCCCCTTCATTCACCATCATCTGGTACTCCGGTACTTGCGCGAATCTCGTGTCAACCGCAGTCACAATAACTTTCTCACAGAGTTTCCTGATGCATGGAATACAACAGCATCCACATAGGACAAATAGTGCCACAGACGTTATGAGGGTTACCATTACTGACGCTATCAGCCCTTTCCACTGACCAAAATGTTTGCTCAACCATTCACTAACGACATTTGTCACTCCTGAATCAGTCGCCATACTTGCAGACAGGGTCCTCAGCCCCTTCAGGGCTCTGGTTACAGACCCATCACCGGCTGTGTTGTTGGGGAGGAAAATGCAGCATTGGTCCCCAAATAGCGAGCACACGCCCCCTTTCTCGGCCAAGAGCATATCTACAGCAATCCTATTTTGGTAGGCCATCAACGAAGTGGCTGATAATTGCTCAGACAGTCCCTCAATTGCATCACGAGTCATGTTCCCTAGCCTCTGTAGATTGAAATGAATATAATTGATTCGGTCCACATTCTTATTAGGGGTGATCCAGACGAAGATTGACTCGAACCCTGCAGCAATCTCGTCCACCAGCTTAAACTCGCTTGGTACCCCCCTTGGGATTCCTATTGCATCCACGTAAGTAGGATTACCTGCATACAAATCAAAGCTTGCCGCTCTCCTTCTGCGGAAGAAATGCAGGGGATGCCTGACACGTATAGCAGCAGCAGCTCGTTCTATGTCAGCTACGGAAATAGAGGTTATTGTTACCGGGGCAACCAGTGAGATCAATGTACATGACCCTGTCCATGCCTTATCGAGCGTGTTCCTCAACTTTTTCCCTCCACAATACCAATAGATGTCCGCACGTGATTTTGTTAGTCTAGACACATTTTCCCAACGGGTAACATCTATGGTGATGTTGCACCACGTCTTGTCTATAGCACCCATCCTCTTCTCATCATTTGGTCGGATGTGATCGCGCCTATAGCACACATGATCACCCCGTATTGGATTGAACAAGGGGGGCCTTATGTCTTTGGGCGAGAGTGGGTAAGCCTCGTCCAGGTATCTACACCCTTTACTGGGGTTATCAGTCATCATGAGTTCAGTCATGCACCAGGTCTCATTAATTGAAAACATAGAGGGTACCGTTAGTAACGCCGGTCTCGCTCCTGCACATATTACACATTCCCTTCTGGTTGCAGCCGCCGCATTTTCAGTGAAATCAATCCAATAATTCTTCTGGAAGAATCCAGTTTCCCTGGCAAATGCCCTCTCAATCGTGTCAGAGTCCCCTTTTACAGGTCCAACAACCAGGGAATTGTCAAGGTTTCGAATTACAGGCCTGGGTGGTACGGACAAGGGAGGTACTTCAAGGAGGTCCTCCTTGATTATTATGTGGAACAGAGCACTCGGAAAATCATTGGAGATAGAGGTAAGCCAAAACGACCCCCAGTCGTGTACACCGGGGTCCACAAGGGTTAAATCCAGAGGATTGCAGTTAGCTTTGGTACAGTTCCCGGGTCTAGGTAGTTTGGTGAATACCAGTCTCTGTATCAAGTCTCTACCACTGGACCTTCTCATGGTGGCGTCTATGGGTCGCGGTCCCTTCCTGGGATGTCGGGTGGCCCAGGCCGCCCTCTTGTAACTATCCCAGCAAGGATTAGTGTGGACCGGCTGGTCGTAGTAACTCAAGCATAATACGAACATCTCGTTCGTCATCAGCTGTTGGTATGTAACAGGGTTACCGTTACACGTCAGGATCTCACATGCGTCAAATCTGTAGCTTGCCGTAGCTCCAATATTGAATCTAAACCTAGCGGGGGGGCGTGTCATCCTCCCAATGTCTTCCGACTCCCCTCTCTCATGGGATAACTTAGATACAGCAATAAACCTAGATGGATAAGGGCCCCCGGGCGTGTATGGCTCAGAAACGTCTCGTCTCTCCCGGCTGTGCTCAACCCTTGGCACACCAGAGCTAACATTACCAGAGATATGTTCACGGATGGGTACACATTTAGGATCAGATTCTGGGTTTGGGATGTCGAGCGGGAATGCTACAGCATACCGTAAATCCAATGGTGGGCCTGTATCAGAGGGGATTGCAGTTGTATTTCCTGCTTGTGTGTTCCTATAATATCTATCTACCCCCCATACGAAGGGAGCAATAACCAAGGCGGTCATTGCGACAATAATGAATATTATCTCGGTAGCTGAGCATCCCAACCCGGCAAGTGCCCTCTTACTCTTGGTAGCTGGACATCCCACCCTGGCGAGTGCCCCCTCACCCTTCAATTTGGTGTATTTGGACCCGGGCATTTTTGTCTCTAATCACTGGATACTTCGGCCAGGTCCCTCCGTACTGCGTTAAGATCCCGCTCGGTGGGGTCTCTTGACTTACAAATATGTGTCTTATGCAGCCAATTACTGAGACGTTCCTCCCTAAGCCAGACCTTAACACAATGGGTAGTTACTTCTGCTACCTTGAATGGACCTAGCCAGCGTGGGTCAGACCAATTGAATTTGTTCACTTTTCTCATCACCCAGTCCCCAACTTCCACTGGGCTGGTTTCCACTTCTCTGTCGTCCTTGGTCAGTATCTCGATCACCTGTTGAGATATTGCCATTACAGCGTTGGTCATGCCTTTTACGTAATCACTCAATTCGGAGTGTGCCAGCACCAATGGTGGAGTAGTACTGGGCGCGGTCTGAAACGGGCACGACATCTTCCTACCAGTAAGCACCTCATGAGGACTCACATTGAGAGTCGCAGAGGTGCTGGATCTCATGGTGAAGAGGACTATGGGAAGGGCTTCCGGCCAAGCCAAACTGGTTGCTTTGCAGACTTTTGCCAACCCTTCCTTGATAGTGCGGTTTGCCCTTTCTACCAGCCCCTGCGATGCGGGGTGGTACACAGCCCCGAATCGGTGTATTATACCGAAATGTTTCTCCACCTCCTGGAGGGCTTCATTAGAGAAGTGGGAACCATTATCGGACCGGATCGCTTCAACTAGCCCGAATCTGGGGATTAGTTCTCTGATTAGCCATTTAATCACTTCGGTTGCCTTCTCAGTCTTGGTGGGAATGGCCTCTACCCACCGGGAGAATGTGTCTACACACACTAACAGATACCTCTTCCCCTCCACCCGATGTTGCACTCCCATATCCGTAAAGTCTATGCAAATTTCTTTCCATGGTGCCGCCGGGGTGGGAAAACTACCGAGACCTGCTTTCAGTGCTGCCTTTGGGTTAAACTCACAGCATATCTCACATGATAACACAAAGTATTTACAAATGTCCCTTAGGTGGGGGTGCCACCAGTGCTGGGAGATGAGGGTGTTAACCTTTGACCCTGCGCAGTGCCCTCTACTATGTGCTTCCTGACAGAGTAAGTTGAGTAGTCCAGCCGGAGCTACCACCTTCCCCTCATGGTTCCTATATATACCCTCCTGATCTCTGCTCGCTCCCTTCTCTAGCCACGCCTGCTTCTCCATGGGAGCCGCACCCTGCTGAAGTTCTCTGATTCGCTCACTCGTTAGTTCTCTCCCTTCTGGAGTGTCCTGTTTTCCTTTAGTTGGTTTCTGGACCAATTGCTTCTGCACAGTGGGGTCTCGGTATCCAGCAACGCGTTTAGCCTCCATATCAGCAGCGTTGTTCCCCTTTGTGATATATCCCTCCCCCTTTTGGTGTCCTTTGCATTTCAGTACAGCCACCTCAGCAGGTGCGGTCAATGCTTCGTAGAGTTTAGTAAGCTGTGTCAGATGCTTAACAGGTTCCCCTGACGAGGTGACATACCCCTTCCTCCCCCAATGCGGCATGTCAACATGAATCGCATGTGTGGCATACGCAGAGTCCGTATGCAAGTTTACCCGTTTACCCTCAGCTGCTAAACATGCTTCTGTTATCCCCACTAGTTCAGCCAACTGGGCTGACGCGGTCTGGGGTATTATGCCCGATGTCACTGTGGAGTATCCCCCATCCATTCCCAGTTCTACCACAGCATAGGATGAGATAAGTGCACCAGTGGGGCCATGATGACTGTGTCCGTCGCTAAACAGTGTCATGTCTGGTGAGTCGAGTGGGAGGTCAGACAGTGACTCATGCAGCTTCATCTCTTGTCGCGTTCGTTCAATACAGCAGTGGGTGTCTGCTCTGCATTCATGATCCTGTTCAGTTTCCATTTGCTCAGCCATGTTAACCCTATCTGTGCTGAAGTGTACATGGGTCATCCCTAAAATGCGCTTCAGGTTTTCCGTCCTATGGCTTGATAGTGTAAACGCACTAGCGTCTAAATATGCCTTGACACCATGCCCTGTATGTACAATGGTCTGATTGTCCATTGTGATGTGTGATGTCTTTTGTAAAGCCTTACCTATGGCTGCAATGTTACGAGTGCATGATGGATGACCCATCTCTATTTTATCTAGTCTAGTACTGTAATACATCAGCACCTGTCGCCCCTTCTCTGTCTTCTGGTACAGGACTGAGTTACAGATCCCGCCCGTTTCGGAGACATCTAGATGAAAAGGTTCGGAGTAGTCAGGTGTGTGGAGAGAGCATGCTTCGGACATGGCTGTTTTAATCTCTATGAAGGCCCTCTCGGCCTCTCCGGTCCAGATCAATGGGGCTTTATAGTCTTGATATCCTGCCTCCGTCATCATCTGTCTCATAGGAGTCACATAATCAGCAAAGTTACGTCACTAGTCCTAGAAACTTCATCATTTCTCGTACCGTGGTTGGTTTTGAGTAGTGCAGGATGTCATGTCTAGTGCTATTAGTCATCTCAGCGCCGTCTTGGCTGATTACCTTCTGGAGGAATACAACCTGTGGGCGTCCTACTTGGAGTTTTTCTCGAGACACCTTGTATCCATAGTGGGCTAAGGAGGCTAACACAGCCTGTGTCGCCGTCATGATATCAGCAGAGGTTTCAGCCGAGATCAAAATGTCGTCCACGTATTGGTAAATGGTAACGCCCTCCGGCAACTTAATGCCTTGAAGGTGTGTCTTCAATACATGATTAAAAATAGAAGGAGAGTCTATATATCCCTGGGGCAACCGGGAGTATGTGTATTGTTGCCCCTTGTAGGTGAATGCAAATAGTTCTTGACTCTCATCATCTATGGGGATACTGAAGAAGGCATTAGCAAGGTCAATACAGGTGAACCATATCTGTTCAGGTCTTTTTGCATTCAATATGGTGTATGGGTTTGGTGTATCATACTTAGTGGTCTCGACCACCTTATTGATTGGCCTGAGGTCCTGGATCATTCTATAATCCTTTTTACCTGGTTTGGGAACTGGATTTATAGCGGTGTTCCAGCGAGACCGGGTGGGGTGTATTACACCTCCAGATACTAGTCCCTTAATAGTATCTTTTATCCCGTCCTGCTGGGCTTCACTGAGCTTGTACTGAGCCCGAAATATGGGTGTGGTTCCTGGCTTAGTTTTAATCGAGATTGGATCTATCTTTAGCCGTCCAACATCCATTGGTCCCTGGGACCACAGTGATTGAGGTAGCGAATCTATCAGTGCATCAGTGTCGGGGTGGTCTGTGTTTTCGCGTCCATGTGTTCTTGGTAAACGTTGTTTCTGGCATTCTACCGTGACCTCTGATTCGTGGGTTATTCGGTATGATTTAGTTCCTGGAGAGTACCAGAGTAAGTCATGCTGCGTCTTCTCCCAATCAGTAGCCTGCATGCATGCCTTAATCATGGGGCCTAGGTTTTTCGCTTCACCCCCTCTAGTAACCCCTAGGGTAAGGTGCGGACTAGAGGAGGTTCCTAGGTTATAATACTCAGCCTGTTGTGGGGTCAGTCCCACCCCAGCCGCGGTGCCTGCTTCACCTACATAGATATGTTCTATCCGGAGTCTAGGTTTTGCGTCATCTTGACCCTTTTCCCATCCCTCCCACAGGGCATCATAATTCTCATCCTCCGCTAATGAGTAGAAGAACGTACAGTGCGGAGGGTCATTTGGGGCTTTTTGTAGGTACTGGGAAGAGATCCAGGGTTGCCATGTTCGGTTTGCGTCGTGGAGCTTGCTGCTGTTAAAATCCACGCACACTCCCCACCATACCTCAGCCATTGTGTCAGGGTGGGGCTGGCCAAACTGTGTCTGCTGGACCATCTGGTGCTTTATCACCTGCCATGGCGTGGCACATGTTAATGAACTCCCATCGGGGAATAATATGTCCATGCTAAGGGGGTGACACATTATCTCAATATTAAGAGAGCCCAGTATGTCTCTGCCTATCAAATTAAGTGGGCAGCTCTTAGCTAATAGAAATGAATGTTTAAATCTCTGTGTTCCCCAAACACAGTCGGTTGTCTCAGACAACGGCCACATTTCGGTGTTTCCCGAGAACCCAGTTACAGGGACGGCATCCTTTGAGTGTGGCAAGTGTGTGTTAAGTGTAGAATACCGTGCTCCTGTGTCCACCATAAATAAATGATCACGGCCGTTTATGGTTAACTTGACCATGGGTTCCATGAATAATTTATCTACGCTGGCATCTGTCTATATGACTTGGCGCTACTCATTTTGTCTTTCATTTCTTTTGCCTGTCCCTTCAGAATATGCGACTGGAGATTAGCCAGTGCCTTTTCAGATTCTGCTCTCTCCTCCAATTCCACATCTATGTAATGGACTAGATAGGAGGACCAGAGTTCATGAGAGAACTCATTTATGCCAATAATACCTCTGAGCTTTGCTTGAACGTTCTTGTTCATGGACCCCTCAACTGCACCGCGAAACAGTTTATCCATGGTTGGGGTAGTGTAATCCCCGGTGCTATCTACCCACGTCTCCCTGACCCTGAGTATGTATTCCGTCCCGGTTTCATCAGGTTTCACTGGTAGGTTGTTCAATTCACGCACATTCTGTTTCGTGGGGTATTTCTTCCTAAGTGCCGGCCATAATAGGTCAATCAGGTCACTTAGGGGGGTGTCATCTGGATCCCCCCTTGTATGTGCCTCAATTTCTACCCCCTCTAAGGCAGACCGAGAGGAGCAAGCAGCGAACACTTTACGAAAATCCCCCATGGCCGGTTCATGCCCCACACATGTGTCTAAATATGCCTTGATAAACATGGTTGCACCCTTATTGATGTCCGGCATACTCTCCTTCATGAGTGTTACGTCTCGGAGTGCCATTGGCGAGAATGTCGTGGTGACCCTACCAGTACCGGACGATTTGCTATGTGTGAGGGGCATCATATAGGCTCTATCGGGTCCCACCAGATTGTACACATTACTACCATACCTAGTCGGTGGGGCCCGAGTCCTATCTACCCGTTCCAGGTCCCTCCGTGTTGCTGGCGTGGAGGTCAATGGGGGTGACTGTTGGAGGTGACTCCCCACCCAGTCTTGTACCCCCTGGGTTTGTCCATTCTGAGGCGTGCCCGTAACCAGTACCGATTGTAGCTGAGTTATAAGGTCCTGCACCTCGGCTAATCCTATGCTACTTACGTCACTTGGGCCGGCACCTAAGCTGGCTCCTGGTGCCGAGGTCTGGTTATCTATACACCCCCCGGGCCCCCCGGTCGATTCTCTGATACTTGCGCCACTTGAGCTGGCGCCTGAACTGGTTCCTAGTGCCGAGTTCTGGGTGTCTATCCTATACCCCGATCCTATGACACTTGTGTCACTTGAGCTGGCACCTGAGTTGGTTCCTTGTGCCGAGGTCTGCGTGCCTACCACATACCCCACAGGCCCAGCTTGGTTTGTTCCTGCGTATGGACTGGGCGTGAGATTACTACTATGTTCCGCCACTTCTGTCAGGTATCGTAGGGTATCGTCCTCCCTAACACTATTGCCACCGGATGGTCCGGTATCCAATAGCCCTGCTCTGATCACAACCAAAGGTCCCATAAATGCTGGTGCAGGTGTTGTCAGGGGCATTTTTAATGGCACCTGTGCATCTGCATATGGTGGTGGTCGACTAGAGAATGGATTGGTCGTGCTAAACACAGGAGCTGTTGGAGTGAATGGGGGAGCCTCAGCTGCTATGAGGTTATCAATCACCCTCTCTGCTGCCCTTTCTTCCATCTGCATAGTCAGTTTAACCTCTCCCAAAAAACAGGAGCAGTCAGCTAGGAATGACTCGGCCTCGGCTAGCTCCTGCTTAGCTTTAGACTTTGCTTTGAAACAGTAGGTTTTCGTTCCTTGCAAAACAGCCATCGCATTAGCTACTCTTGTGGCTGCTTGGCCTGCACATGTGCCAAGCTTCCCTTTTACCGGCATCTTCTCCGTCCATTGTCCAAACACTCCGACCTTTTGGACCCGTTCTGCCCATTGTACAAATCTTGTACTGGCTTTGTCTCTTTCTTTGTCGGCTACTTTACCCAGCCAACGTGAATGTGTATCTACTAATACTTGTCCGACGCTACCCGGCTCACACGACCTCCACTTTTGTATAATGCGTTCCGTCATTTTATTACAACCTCTATGCTAAGTTTGCGGAGAGAGTGAGAAAATTAAAAGAGGAAGGGGGGGAGAGAGACAAGAGAGAGAGTCAGAGAGAGAGAGAGAGACAGAGAAAAAGACAGAGAGAGGGGGACAAACCTAGAGTGAAAACAAGAAGTGCGGATGTTTGAATATAATAAGTCTGATTAAACCAGAGAGAGAAAAACAAACATATATACTTAACCAGTCTTCCCTGATTTAGGAGTTAAAGCGCCCAGACATTTTCTAAGATTGATCAAATTGGTCTGCTTTCAGTGCCCTCCCGTGTGGTTGATTGACTGTGTTTGTATGTATATGTATGTATGTGTGTTTTATGTATATGTGCGTGGTTATGTGTGTGTATGTGCATGTATATATGTGTGTGTGTGTGTGTGTGTGTGTGTGTGTGTGTGTGTGTGTGTGTGTGTGTGTGTGTGTGTGTGTGTGTGTGTGTGTGTGTGTGTGTGTGTGTGTGTGTGTGTGTGTGTGTGTGTGTGTGTGTGTGTGTGTGTGTGCGTGTGCGTGAGTGAGTGTGTGTGTGTACGGGGGCCTTGTTACTACCTGGTACAACCCAATATTAGAACGTGCTTTAATAGCAGAAGTCGTTTAGCAGGTTCACTAACAACTTTTAACATCTGAAAACTGTCTGCACACTAAAAATCTACTATATAATCCTCTTAATTATATTACCCAGTGTTTGAAAGTTAATTAAATGTGGGATAATAACAACCCCTTTCCTTCCTCTATTGTCTTTGCACCAAGCAACACCTAAAACAATATACTTATATTTTCAAAAATATCTTTGGTTATGAAGTATCATAAAAAAAAACATAAAATAAAAGTTTTTACATTTTAAAAAGATACAAGAAAAAATTAAATAAAGATGAACTGAAAAGTTTCTGACACAGAGGAGAACAGGGAAAAAGGAAAAAAAACAAGCAACAACATCCAGTCTTCTACCACAACCATAGAAACAAAAGTGTCAGTACGAGAGAGTGAGAGAGAGAGAGAGAGAAATGGCTCGAGTTCAGTACTACCCCCGACCTTCGTGTTGTTGTAGTTTTCTCGAGGACGCGTGGTCCTGCAAGTTTACAGCAAGCGGCACCAACGAAATAATAATGATAATAATGGTGAATGTGTGTGTGTGTATTTAGATGCGTTGGGGTACAGAAAGAGAGAGAGATAGAGAGAGAGAAGGAGGAAGAAGAGAGTTATAGAGAGAGGCAGAGGGGGGGGAAAGTATGAGGAGAAGGAGACGGAGTGTGAGGAGGTGAGTTATGGAGAGAGAGAGGGGGGAAGTAGGAGGAGGAGGAGACGGAGTGTGAGGAGGTGAGTTATGGAGAGAGAGAGGGGGGAAGTAGGAGGAGGAGGAGACGGAGAGGAGACGGAATGTGAGGAAGTCCGGGTGAGTTATAGAGAGAGGGGGGGAAGTTGAGTTATAGAGAGAGGGGGGGAAGTACGAGGAGGAGGAGACGGAGAAAAAAAAAGTAGTCACCCTAACCACACAGCTTTATCACAACCTCCAATCGCTTGCGCTATTGAACTATTATCCGACCTATTTAAGTAACGTGTCCCTCCACTTTTGGGGGTCCGTTCAACTATGCTAAAGATGTTTCCTTCACTTGCTCCAGCTAAACCTGGGATTCAATACAAATTCACTATCCCCTAATGTCCCAACCCCGTCCGTGGATATTAATCTCAAAAGCCTGTATGTCGTTCAAATCGTTGCTGTAATAACCAGCCAATCTTCTACCCCTTAATTTGGGGCGGGCCTTGTTGAAGAATACAGCACCAATTCGTCTTACATCTAAGCTTTTCTGTTAAGATTCAATAACATGCCACCCGCCTTAACATTCATACAGAATCAATTTATAGGCCTTCAACCTCCGTTGGGACTTTAACCAGATTTATAGGCCTTCAACCTCCGTTGGGACTTTAACCAGATTTGGATAGACCTTAGGGCCTCACAGATGTCAGCAGACGCAGGTATTTTTTCTTATCAAAATGACAAAAAAAAATAATAATTCTAAATGACAAAAAAAAAATCTAAATGACATAAAAAAAGTATTCTAAATTTAGATTTTTGCCAATCTGTAGTTACTTTTAAAGGCTGGAATTTTGCCTACCGTTTTGTCATTTGAAGAAAAAACCCCGGCATCCGCTTTAACCTGGGCGGCTTTCCTTCAGCCGTCACTCCTTGTCCGTCTCTCCAGGACGATTTGCAGAGAGGAGAGAAAAAATACAGATTATAGATCAATTATTCCTGTGCTCTCACATATACCAATATTCAGAACAAATCATAAATTTAGAGTTTTCAATGTGCAGGAATTTCAGTTAAATAGGTGTAACCTGCTCACCTTTTCAATTTTTTAGCGCTTGTTTTGTCACTGAAGACGAGACACCTTGGTTGGGACTCCAGACGACAACTGGTTCACCGCGATCAATCCAATCCCGAGACGAGCCCCCATTTGTTAGGAAATACCCTTATAGTTCTTTTATTGAATGAAGCAGTGAGACAAGTTGAGTCTGAAGTCTGGTTGCCGCCAAGGTTTTTATCTCGAAGTACACAGAGAACACAGGAAGGATAGCTCTTCAATCCGGACCACCTGCTCGAGTACACCCGCAGAATGATACTTGACGACAGACCGCCTCACATTTTATACAGTATGGTACATAGGCCAACCTCTTCTCTGCCTTGGTGATTGATAGCCGTCATGTCACAGTTTGAGGACAAAGGATCTTATCAGAATGGTTGTGTGTTATATCTCTCGGTGTGTATGCATTGATGTCTATGTGATGTGTGCTTGTGTGTGTGTTAAAGTGAGAGACATGAGTTTGCATGTCTAGCTGGCACTTTCGAACAAAAAAGGGGGGGGGTGTTGTGTATCTCTCTCTATGTGTGTGCATTGGTGTCTGCGTGATGTGTGCTTGTGTGTGTGTTAAAGTGAGTGTGCTGGAGTGTGTGTGGGCTTTTGCATGCTTCTGATATCATCATGCACCTGTGTCCAGAACTGTTTCATGGAGCCCTATGTTTACACAGAGACCGTTTCATCGGGTCCCGTGTTTACACAGAGACATCTGACGTCAGTGTACAGAAGATATATAAGATATTGACAACAGATCAATGAATTAAAACTATCACCACCCACCGGCTTTCCCACCCCCTAATACTGCCAATAATTGTATTAGTATGAACGACCAGCCAAGCCGGAAGCAACGCAGAGAGCTGGGCTCGAACCCAGCATCTCCTGCGTTAGTGGCGAGCGCCTTGCCCACTGCGCCACTTAGCCGCCCTGGAACAGGGCAACATTATGAGACATGTAGGCCGACTTAACATCTTCCGACAAGAAGATAGATACCAATTTCCTCTCTGTGCGTTCAGTAGATTCAATCATTTTATTTCAAACCACAGTGTTAGTTTGGCTACATTTACCATTGACCGGCAAAACAACATTTGAAAATAAATGAAATGGGAAAAGAGGAACCCCCCCCAAAATGTTTAAAAATAAAACAGCCAGAAACTATACACTGTTTGAAAAGGAGATGGAAGAAGCAAAGCTTATATGTTTCCATCCCCCATCAATAACTATATACTTCAGCAAGTATATGACACGATTACCAATACATATAATACCATACAATTTGCAAATACTTCAACTACACACAACACAATCACACATGCACACACACACACACACACGCTAGACTATACTCTCATGTCACCCTTCAAATCATTCTCATATAATACGTTGGTCTTCCTCCCTGGTGTATTTTGTGAACACCATCATTTTGAATTTCCTCTTTAATATATTTATGGATTGACTGGATTTGATCTCCTCCTCCAGATTATTCCACAAGGTAACTCCACACAGAGAAATACACATAGCCTTCCTGGTTAGTCTTGAAGATTGCTGTTCCAGTTTGAGTTTCCCTCTAAGGTTATATCTTTGGAGTCCAGCTCTCTCACAGAACAATTTCTGTATCTTGTCAGGAAGGCTATGATGTATGACTCTGTACATGAACTGGGCAGTTTTGTAATCCACCAGGTCCTTTAATTTCAGAACTGAAAGTTTTAAAAACAAAGAATTTGTATGTGCTTTGTAGCTCTCATTTGTTACAATCCTAATTGCTCTTTTTTGGAGCATAACCAAAGGAAGTAGGTTGGTTTCATAGGTATTTCCCCACACCTCAACACAATAATTCAAATATGGAAGGACCAAAGCATTATATAAGATAACAGAAGATTGTTGGTTCAGCCAATACCTTGACCTCCACATAATACCCATACTCTTTGAAATCTTTGTTCTTACATGGCTTATGTGAGGCTTCCAACAATTTTTTTCATTTATGATCACTCCTAAAAAAGTGGTTACAAGTTCTGTATGACAAGTCATCAGGAAGGGCACAACTCTATCAGCTGAGTAACAATGTTCATCAAAGTGTTGAGTGCTACAGTGTAGGTTAGTATATTAGGACAAGTGCATGACAGTAAGGTTAGTTAGACTTTTACACTTTTACATGAACGTAGAGAGAGAGAGAGAGAGAGAGAGAGAGAGAGAGAGAGAGAGAGAGAGAGAGAGAGAGAGAGAGAGAGAGAGAGAGAGAGAGAGAGCTCTTAGTTGGAAAGAACAACAAAATGGATGCTGAATTTTTTTTTTAAATAAAGATAACAATTTCCATTCAACAAATGTACAAATTCAAAGGCATCAAAATAATACTTTTCAGTTTGAATAACATATAGCTGAGCATGAATTTTATAGAAGGTAAATAATAATGTTTATAATTCATTGGAGCGTTCACGTGTAGCCACGTTGTATTTGTGATATTTCCCGAATGCAGTGGTAGCAACTAAGTACTTTTACTCAAGTACTGTACTTAAGTACAAATTCGAGCTACTTTACATGAGTATTTACATTTTAGGGAACTTTATACTTTTATCCCACTACATTTCAAAGGACATATTGTACTTTTTACTCCACTACATTTATCTGAACCCATCAGTTACTAGTTACTTTGAAGAAAAAGTTTTTGCATTGAAAACATGGCCAAAGATTTATGAAGATGATATACTTTCACATTTGAATCCTGTCAACTTCAAGATGACGTAATCATAGCAGCATAACTGGACCACATACCACTTTAACATAACCTTTAGAAGTCAATGGATCGAGGTTTGAATGCACCCAAGCACAGGAATACACAAACGCCATCTAGAATGCATACTTTTACTTTAGATGCTTAAGTACATTCAATAGAAAATAATACTTTTCTACTTTTACTTAAGTATAATTTGAATGGAGGACTTTTACTCTCACCAGAGTACTAATTTTGTTATGGTTTGTAACCGACCCCAATCGCACAACACAAGACAGGTATGAGAGTAAGCCAAAACAGGGCAAAATCTTTAATAGAGAACAAAAGGCGGCACAGTCCCTTTATGGAAGAACACAAAAACACTAGAGTCAAGGAATACGGAAAATGCGGCACTGTGCCTTTAAGAGGCGAACAGGCTAAGGGACAGGGCTAAGGCTAAATGACAAGGACTAGGACCAGGGGCACTGGAGAGGGGAACAGGGGAGAACACAAAACACTAGAGTCAAGGAAATAAGGAAAATGCGGCACTGTGCCTTTAAGAGGCGAACAGGCTAAGGGACAGGGCTAAGTGTCAGGGACAAAGGCTAAGGGCCAGGGCTACGGGCCAGGGCTGCTTACAGGGATGAGGACAGGGTTCCGACGGCGGAGGCCTGGCAAGGGGACAGGGGCCCGACGGCAGGGGCCGGGCACGGAGACAGGGGCCCGACAGCGGAGGCCGGGCACGGAGGCAGGGGCCCGACGGCGGAGGCCTGGTACGGGGACAGGGGCCCGACGGCGGAGGCCTGGTACGGAGACAGGGGCCCGACAGCGGGGGCCGGGCACGGAGACAGGGGCCCGACGGCGGAGGCCTGTCACGGGGACAGGGGCCCAACGGCGGAGGCCTGTCACGGAGACAGGGGCCCGACAGCGGAGGCCTGTCACGGAGACAGGGGCCCGACGGCGGAGGCCTGGTACGGAGACAGGGGCCAGACAGTGGGGGCCGGGCACGGAGACAGGGGCCCGACGGCGGAGGCCTGTCACGGAGACAGGGGCCCGACGGCGGAGGCCTGGTACGGAGACAGGGGCCAGACAGTGGGGGCCGGGCACGGAGACAGGGGCCCGACGGCGGAGGCCTGGTACGGAGACAGGGGCCCGACGGCGGAGGCCGGGGGGAAGAGGCGCCATCCTCCCGGGGAAATAGGGAGCGATGACGCGCCGGCTTGACGTCTGGAGTGGGAACACTGGCAACCTCCCGTAGAGAATTAGAGAGCGAAGACGGTGTCCCACTCCAGGCACGGAGATCCTCTTCCTCCTCCTCGGGTGCTGCAGACGGGCAGCGCAGAACAAAGGGGTCCCAGGGGACCGGGGCGAAGAGACGCATCCTCCCGTGGAAATAGGGAGCGATGCGCGCCGTCTTGACGTCTGGAGTGGGAACACTGGAAAACCTCCCGTAGAGAATTAGAGAGCGAAGACGGCGTCCCACTCCAGGCAAACGGCGACAGGTGGTGATGGCTGGCACGTCGTCTCACGCCGGAGACGCGGCAGGTGATGGTAACGTACAGGATGGTAACGTACAGAACTCCATGAACACAGAGTGAACACAGATACAGAACGACCCGACCAGGACTGGAAGGGAGGTCCAGGTATATAAAGCCCTCTTGAGCAAGGCACTTAACCCCCAACTGCTCCAGTGGAGTTGCTCAGTGGCCAACGGTGTCAGACTGTGGTTGTACTGGGCAGCTCCCAGGTGTCAGACTGTGGTTGTACTGGGCAGCTCCCAGGTGTCAGACTGTGGTTGTACTGGGCAGCTCCCAGGTGTCAGACTGTGGTTGTACTGTGCAGCTCCCAGGTGTCAGACTGTGGTTGTACTGGGCAGCTCCCAGGTGTCAGACTGTGGTTGTACTGGGCAGCTCCCAGGTGTCAGACTGTGGTTGTACTGGGCAGCTCCCAGGTGTCAGACTGTGGTTGTACTGGGCAGCTCCCAGGTGTCAGACTGTGGTTGTACTGGGCAGCTCCCAGGTGTCAGACTGTGGTTGTACTGGGCAGCTCCCAGGTGTCAGACTGTGGTTGTACTGGGCGGCTCCCAGGTGTCAGACTGTGGTTGTACTGGGCAGCTCCCAGGTGTCAGACTGTGGTTGTACTGGGCAGCTCCCAGGTGTCAGACTGTGGTTGTACTGGGCAGCTCCCAGGTGTCAGACTGTGGTTGTACTGGGCAGCTCCCAGGTGTCAGACTGTGGTTGTACTGGGCAGCTCCCAGGTGTCAGACTGTGGTTGTACTGGGCAGCTCCCAGGTGTCAGACTGTGGTTGTACTGGGCAGCTCCCAGGTGTCAGACTGTGGTTGTACTGGGCAGCTCCCAGGTGTCAGACTGTGGTTGTACTGGGCAGCTCCCAGGTGTCAGACTGTGGTTGTACTGGGCAGCTCCCAGGTGTGAATGGAACTGTGTGAATGTGAAGCAGGGCTTAGCTGAAAAAGAGCATCCGTGCTCAGCGAACCTACCCTGGGTAAATAAAGGTTAAACATTGCTGGGGTGCTACATGTGGCTGGTGAGATATGTAGCCTAAATACTGCATTTAGGAGTTGTTTTTCTTTCCTTCAATGAAGCGTGCCTGATTGAGACTGATAAGACCTTTATTACGCCCACAGGGAGAGGCCATCGCTGTTGCCAACACTACACGGATATGAAATGGATGTTGCTTTCATTACTCATGTTGTACAAATGACAACACGTGCACCGCAGCTACCTGTTCAGTCGTAAGTGACAAGTCAGAGTAACCCTTTCACTACCCTACTACCAAAGTGTTAACCCTTTCACTGCAACAATACAGAACCCTTTCACAACCACACTACAGAAGGGTGACCTTCTCTGTGTCTGGAGAGACACACGGCAGTCTGAGTAATTCTTTTTTTCAAATACCCTATTCTGATTGGATTATTAGATTCTTAAGCCCTGCCCAGTGCACCGAATTTGCAGTGACTGATTGACAGCTGACAGCCTGACCAGCATCAATGTGTTACGGGATCAGGGTCAGAGAGCTGTCACTTGGACATTTTTGAAGAAAATGGCATTGTTTTTTTCACAGAGGAAAACATTTCGAATACAAATAAATATAAAAAAATAAATAATAATAATAATAAAAATATGTATGCGCATCAGGCACCCAAAGCCATAAATAAAGCCGTGTTGACCAGTTTATAAAAATGATTTAGAATGTTTATTAGCAACGCAGAGCTTTCAAACCCTAGCGTTTGTCTGTCCAAAACCCTTGTGCAACTGTGAGTACCTTTGAAATGTCTCTGCGGTACTTGTACGACGAGCGCTTTGATAGAGAAAAGCGAGACAGAGTTAATTATGGGATTTTTCTATGAAGGTATACAGGACGGTGTATTCGGTCGGTGCATCACATTCTATGAAATCAATACATTCTGGAAATCATCTCGCGACCCCTCTAGAAAAACGAAGCACAAAAACATAATTCAGAATGGTATAATGGGATCTCTGAGGAAGGGAGCTGCCATTTTTTCCCAGAGGGCCCAGCTAACTTAAGTTAGCCTGCGCTGGAGCAGGTTCAAGTTTATGGATGTGTTGCTATAGTGATTTGGCCAAACTTGCTTCGTGGAACCGAAAACTAAAGCCTGACTTATGTCAAGTTATCCTGAAAATGATCCGGCTAGCTCAGTTAGCCACGTACAGGGAACAGGGCCCAGGTGTGGATTAGCTGAAAGGCTATTAGACCTACAGCCTTTCATTACACAGTAAATCATATAAAAACGTTTTCAAAAGAAACAGACACAAACATCTCCATACCTGTGTGACACACATCAGATGCACAATCATTAGGTTTGGTGTGCAGTTGCTTGGTTTCACCTGATAAACAGAACAGAACTAGCTAATGTAGTCAGCGTGAAACACTAGACAATAGCTAGTTCGCCAGCTATACAGGAGCTAGCCAACAGGCGGTCTCGTTAGCATTAGCCTACTTTCTCCGAGACTAAACTAATACAAAGGTGGGTTAGTGATCTTGGATCCGAACAGAATGTACATAGGATGAGTGGAATATTTTACGGAACATGTAGCAACAAGTAGATAACGTTTAAAACACAAATTACAACTTTTATAAGCGTTTTTCCCCCCCCGTCTGTATACTAGTGAAGCACTGCCTCACTAGTAGTCATGCAATAACCTCCACTGCTGGAGAGACACACGGCAGTATGAGGGTGGAATTAAGGGAGGCATATTAAAACAGCCCCCCTTCCTACTTCCACACGCTGTACTTGTAAAAACTGTTTTAACCCTTTCACTACCACACTACGGAAGGTTAACCTTTCACTTCCACACTACAGACGGTTTAGTTAAGGGTTAACCTTCTGCAGTGTGGTTGTGAAAGGGTTAACCCTGTGTCGTGTGGCAGTGAAAGGGTTAACCTTCTGTATTGTCACAGTGAAAGGGTTAACCATTTGGTAGTGTGGTAATGAAAGGGTTAAAGGATAATTCCAGTGTTTCACATCTACTATCGTCTCCCGGATGGTATTGCACATCATTGGATTGGATTGGCTGGGACTGTGCATAAAGAAAATAAGTCCGGTCCAGGTTTTACTTCTCGGGCATGCAGCTGGATACTATTGCATTGAGTCCCCCCACTGGGAGCATCGTGGATCATTGTGTTTTGGACTATAACGTTGGATCAATGGACGCGATCAATATTTGGAATGGCGATCAGGAATTGGATTAATCTTTTTGCATGACATCAGATGTGAGGTAAGGCCTTTATGTTACGAATCTTGGGGTAATCAGATGTTCCTATCACCGCCATCGGAGCGCGCGCGCGTGTGTGTGTGTGTGTGTGTGTGTGTGTGTGTGTGTGTGTGTGTGTGTGTGTGTGTGTGTGTGTGTGTGTGTGTGTGTGTGTGTGTGTGTGTGTGTGTGTGTGTGTGTGTGTGTGTGTGTGTGTGTGAGGTTTGCGCCGACCAAAGTATTTTTCAGACCGCGCTTCTCTTCGTACATGAGGACACATATACTATCGATAATCTAGCCTTTATTTGAAAATGATTCATAAATCAGCTGAAAAATGACAACGTGTTTTGTGTATTCCACTAAAGGGCTATTATCATGTCTTTCTCTGGAATTACTAGAAATCTCCAAAACTATACTCGTATTCAAAACGGTATAAAACGGAAATGTACAGATGCAAAAACAATCCGTTTCGTACATGTTGACTGGAAGCAACTCATTGACGATCACTGTGTTATTTAGATCTATTGCTATTATATTTTATATGTTTTATGCACTCGCAAATTTTCTGATTCTTACTGTCTTGTGTCCATGTATTTTTCTCATGTTATATTGTGTTCTTTTATGTATTGTTACTGTAACCATAGTCTTCATTCATATAATGTGTTCTTCTTGATGATGAATCGTTTTATTTTCGGTCTTTGTTTACAAATAAATCAAAAACACACATGTGTGGACTTTCAAAAGGAAAAGAAAAAAAGAAAAAATCACAAATGTACATATTCAGAGTAAGCTCACACACAAAATCCAAACTCAATGACCGAAAAAAGGAATAGGCTGAAGCACATGCTTATTTTTGTCTATCCTTTCAAATTCTTAAAAACTAAATATACTTTAATAGAAGAAAGAAACATTTAAAATATGCTGCAAGATATAATTCTTTTTTCTTTTTCTTTAAGAGAAAAAATAAAAGAGAAAATAAATGTTTGATGTTTTACTCAAAACTGTAGTCCTGAATTCTTTTATCCTTCAGGGCCTTTTTAAATCTCCCCTGAGAGGTACACAACTTCAACCCGTCACTAAGACTATTCCACAATCTAACTCACAAAATTGAAACACATCTAGCTTTTACATTAGTTCTTACCTTTTTATATGTTTTAAGAATACACAACCCTCTTAAATTATACTTTCCTTCTCTTGGTTGAAAGAGACATTGAATACAAGCTGGTAGGTTCTTACTCTTAGTACGAAAAATTATCTCCAAGGTTTTTATGTAAACCATATCTATAAATTGTAATGTGCAGGACTTTATGAATAATGGATTTGTCGATTCAAGATAACTAGCTTTATTTATTATTCTAATAGCTCTTTTCTGTAGTTTAATAATAGGATCTATATTCCCCCAGACCTCAACACAATATGACATGTATGGCACCACAAGTGAAAAATACAATATATGCAAACATTTCTGGTTTAACAGCTCCCTTGTTTTGTACAGAATGCCAACAGATTTGGCTAATTTACCTTTGATATATTGTATATGTGGCTTCCAACAGAGTTTGTGATCTATAATCACACCTAAGAATTTTGTTTCATATACTCTTTCAATTCCGGTTCCATTTAAATTCAGTTTAATTTCACAGTCGGTAGGAACACCACCAAATACCATACATTTTGTTTTGTTTTCATTAAGAGACCTATCAAACCATTTCTTTAACTTTATCAATTCCCTTTCTACTGTTTTCAATAATTATTTTATGTCCTCCCCTGAACAAAGTAAATTAGTATCATCAGCAAACGTAACAATTTTCAAAATATTCGATACTGTAAAAATATAATTTAAATAAAGTATAAATAACTTGGGTCCCAATACCGAACCCTGTGGAACACCACAAGTTACTCTTCTAATATGTGATTCTGTATTATTAATATTTACATATTACATATTGAAACCTATTATCTAGATAACTTCTTAACCAATGATGAGTGACACCTCTTATTCCATACCGTTCCATTTTTTGTAAAAGCAGGGAATGATCAATTGTGTCAAATGCTTTACGTAAGTCAATAAATACACCTATTGAGGGTTGTTTTTCATTAATTGCTGTTGATATATTTTCTACAAAATCTAGTACTGCTAAGGATGTTGATCTATTGCTCCTAAAACCATATTGATGGTCACTCAATAATCCATATTTTTCAATAAAACCATCAAGTCTATTTACAAAAAAAGTTTCGAGTATCTTTGAAAATTGAGGTAGCAATGATATAGGTCTATAATTTGATATAGTATGTATGTCACCACTTTTTTTTTTGTATTTTATTTTTTTATTATTTTTTAAACAAACACATAAACAAACATGACAACACACGATAAGATATACAAGCATTAATTGTCAGAGCACATCCAATGAGATCACATTTTAGTTAATTGTCTTATATAAGATATACCCCTAATACCTGTTATCTAAAAAACCTACACACATATGCTCCAGCTCGAACCCCCCCCCCCCCTCCCGGACCCCACCTTGAGAAGTACCTCCACTATCCCTCGCACCTAACCAGACACTACCATTATAAGCTAGCTTTTATTCTCTCCACCACTTCTAACCACATTGACATTTTGGATTCATTGAGACCCAGAATTCTTGCTGTAGATATTTCTTGATAAATCACATCGAGATATGTAAGAAACCAAACTTTACGGCACATTTTTTCCGGTTGAAACCAGCGTGATGCGATCAGCTTTTTAGCTACTGTGATACCCGATAAAACCAATCTCTTTAGCTGTGGATTCACTGCAAACTCAAAAACATCATTCAATAGTAATACCGAGGGGTGTAAAGGTAGATTCCAAGATACGAGTTTTGATAATTGTTGGGTCACATCTTTCCAGAATGCCTTAACTGGTGGGCAGTCCCAATACATGTGCATAAATGTCCCTTCGTCCCCATTTGTACATTGGGAGCATTTGGAGTCTTGTTTAAGCCCCATTCGGCACAGTCTTATAGGAGTCAAGTATGTCCTGTGAATATAGTTAAGATTGATTTGTTGATGATCCGGGTTCCTTGATGTAAGTCGGACATTTGCCCAGGCTCCTTGCCAATCAAAGTCATTTTCCAGGTCTGGTATATCCCTCCTCCAGACAGAGTCTAGTTGGAGGGTTTCATGTCACCACTTTTAAAGATTGGAACCACCTTGGCCATTTTCATTTCATCAGGAAAAATACCAGTCAAAAAGGATTTGTTACATATATAAGTGAATGGTTTGAGGACAGAGTCAAAGACTTCTTTTATAGTTGACATGTCAATAGTATTACTATCAGTGGATTTCTTTTTCTTAAACTTTCTAACCACTTCTAGCACATCACTCTCACAAACAAACACCACCAAGGAACATTGAGTTGCTGTTTGATGGTGAATCAGAATAAGTTTCACCATCTGTAGGGAGGTCAATTTCATTAGCCAAATGTGGGCCTACATTAACAAAATACTCATTAAACTCATTTACAATTTCCTCTATACTTTGAATAAATGTATTGTCATTTCTTTTTTAATATTTACTTAAAGGGGAACTATTTTACTATTTATTTAACTGTTTGGGCACTTTTACACAATTCCTGTGAGTTTATGGAATATGGAACACAATTTTTTTTAATTCATTGTTTTGTATTTCTAATCAAGTCCTCAAAAACAACATTTTTCTACCTCAAGATCTTAAGCCGTTTTGAGCTGACTGTGTGGAGTGGGTACGAGTCTCAGCACCCGCACAAGTTATCATGCAGCTGTGTCTATCTGACATCACAAATCAGTACATTTTCAGATGACTCAGTTCAGTGAGGGTGAATATTGTGAGAGGAGAATTGGAAGAATGTGCCAATATGAGAATTAGAGACATAGATCATATTAATATAAGTCCACATAGCTAGGAAACAATGCTAAACACTGAAAAAGGCCATTTATAAGATAGTTCCCCTTTAATATTATTTGTACAGTGACAGTGACAGTGACATCTCCTTAGCAAATGACCTCAATACCTTCTATGCGAGGTTTGATGCTGGTAATAACAACACCAGCCCACAAGCCACGGCAATGGGGGGGGGGGGTCTGCTGCTGATGGAAACTCAGTGTTCAGGGTAACAGAGCATGAGGTGAGGCGGACCTTTAAAAAAGTGAATATCAGGAAGGCAGCAGGACCGGACGGCATCCCCACCTGCCTGAAGAAGTCCACTATTATCCCTGTACCCAAGAAATCCAAGCCTGCTTGCCTCAACGACTACCGCCCTGTAGCTCTCACCTCCATAGCCATGAAGTGCTTTGAGAAGCTAGTAAAGGGCTACATCTGCTCCTCCCTCCCCATCAACATGGACCCCCTGCAATTTGCATACCGCCCTAACAGGTCCACGGAGGACGCCATAGCCCATGTGCTGCACACAGCAGCATCACACCTGGACAAGAGGAAGGGGAACAATGTGAGAATGCTATTCATCGACTACAGCTCGGCATTCAATACCATAGTCCCCTCCAAACTCATAGCCAAGCTCAGGGACCTGGGCTTGAACTATGACCTCTGCCAGTGGGTCTTGGACTTCCTGACGGGCAGACCCCAGGTGGTGAGAGCAGGCAACTGCACCTCCTCATCCATCACCCTCAACATAGGGGCCCCCCAGGGCTGTGTTCTGAGTCCCCTCCTCTACTCCCTGTACACACACGACTGTGTGGCTCAGCGGAGTAGCAACACAATCATCAAATTTGCTGACGACACAGTGGTGGTGGGCCTGATCTCTGCAAACGACGAGAGGGCCTACCTGGATGAGGTCAAGGTCCTGGCGGGATGGTGCCAGGAAAACAGCCTCTCCCTGAACGTCAGCAAAACAAAGGAGATGATTGTGGACTTCAGGAGGTCGGGGGTCAAGGACTACAGCCCCCTCAGCATCGACGGGGCACCGGTTGAGAGAGTGAACAGCTTTAAGTACCTCGGAGCCTACATATCCGAGGACTTGACATGGACCACTCACATTGACAGTGTTGTGAAGAAGGCACGACAACGCCTCTACTTCCTCAGGCGCCTAAGGAAGTTCCAAGTCAGTCAGAAGATCCTTAAGAACTTCTACTCATGTACAATAGAGAGCATCCTGACTGGCAACATCACCTCCTGGTTTGGGAATAGCACTGCACAAGACCGAAGCAGACTACAAAGAGTGACGCGTTCAGCCGAACGCACAATTGGAGGGGGGCTCCCCACCCTCCAGAACATTTACAACAAGCGGTGCAGGGGCAAGGCTAAGAGAATCATTAAGGACTCCAGTCACCCGAACAACTGCCTCTTTGAACTGCTGCGGTCAGGCAAGCGATACCGGAGTCTCAAGGCGAGCACAGAAAGACTCAGAAGAAGCTTCTATCCCCAGGCCATCAGGCTGCTCAACGAACAATGAACACTACACAACAACCATCAAACGCACATAGCACACACATCCACACGCACACACTCACTTTAAACAAACACACTGTAGCACCCACTCCCCACACTTTATAGCACACACTCACTTTAAACAAACACACTGTAGCACCCACTCCCCACACTTTATATTTATTGATAAAGGATTGCACTACAACTCGTACACCTTACTGTAAATTGTACCTAAATTGTACCTCATCCCATTTCTGCTTTGCACTATATAGTATTGTATATTAGTACACTGCATAGTATTGTATATTATATGGTAACTCAGTTACGTCTATTCTGCATCGAACATTGTACATATGTCTATACTGAACACTGTGACCTCATTTTCTACTTCTAATTTACATGCTATACTATGTTATTTGATACTTATCTTGTCTAGCACAGTCTCTGGAGCGTAACAGTAAGAAGCATTTTGTATAAAAGTATTATGTACTTCTGTATGACAACTATTAAAGAAACTTGAAACTTGAAACTTGTATGCATTTGCAACAAATGATTATAGTAGTCTTTTTTTTGTGATCTCATAATAATGTCAATATGTTTTTATAGTTTTTGTACTTGTCCTCCTTATCCTTTGTTTGATGTTTCATAAATTCCCTGTAGAGCCTATTTTTCTTAGTGCAAGCTTTTTCCAGACCCTTGGTTCTTCTTATCTATTGTTCTTGTATTTTTTATTAATCGTGTCTTGTGTTCTTGTATTTCTGATTCTTCTTGTTTTTTGTTCTTGTATTTCTTATTATTCTTGTCTTGTGTTCTTGTATTTCTTATTATTTTGTCTTGTTGTGAAGAGGCTCATTGTAGACTCCTCGTGTACACCCTGTTAATCTTGTCTTGTGTTCTTGTATTATTCATATGTTCTTGTAATCTTGTATTATTAATCTTGTCTTGTGTTCTCGTATTTCTTATGAATTTTGTCTTGTGTGCTTGTATTTCTTATTAATCTTGTGTTGTGTTCTTGTATTGTTAATCTGGTCTTGTGTTCTTGTATTTCTTATTAATCTTGTCTTGTGTTCTTGTATTTCTTATTCATCTTGTCTTGTGTTCTTGTATTTCTTATGAATCTTGTCTTGTGTTCTTGTATTTCTTATGAATCTTGTCTTGTGTTCTTGTATTTCTTATGAATCCTGTCTTATGTTCTTGTATTTCTTATTCATCTTGTCTTATGTTCTTGTATTTCTTATGAATCCTGTCTTGTTTTCTTGTATTTCTTATGAATCCTGTCTTGTGTTCTTGTATTTCTTATGAATCTTGTCATGTGTTCTTGTATTTCTTATGAATCTTGTCTTGTGTTCTTGTATTTCTTATGAATCTTGTCTTGTGATCTTGTATTTCTTATGAATCTTGTCTTGTGATCTTGTATTTCTTATGAATCCTGTCTTGTGTTCTTGTATTTCTTATGAATCCTGTCTTGTGTTCTTGTATTTCTTATGAATCCTGTCTTGTGTTCTTGTATTTCTTATGAATCCTGTCTTGTGATCTTGTATTTCTTATGAATCCTGTCTTGTGTTCTTGTATTTCTTATGAATCCTGTCTTGTGTTCTTGTATTTCTTATGAATCTTGTCTTGTGTTCTTGTATTTCAAGAACACAAGACACAAGACAGGATTCATAATAAATACAAGAACACAAGACAAGATTGTGTTGTCCGGTCCATGACTCAGCTTCCAGGAATGAGCCCGGATCACTCTGAAACTATACAATATTCACCACGGGATAACACGCAAACGTATACATGAAAGAACTAACTATTTTTTACATGGTGGACGGGAGATAGTAACTGTCAAATGAGCCATAGTATTGTCTCCATAGCTATAATATATAAAATAGATATAACTCTGCAAACATGGTGACGCACAGTCAGCGTGGCCCAGTGAGAACGGGATAAGGAAAATTAGCAGGCAGTGAATGAGTTAAGAAAAGCTCCATCAAGTTTCTCAAGTTTCTTTAATAGTTGTCATACAGAAGTACAGAATACTTTTATACAAAATGCTTCTTACTGTTACGCTCCAGAGACTGTGCAAGACAAGATAAGTATGAAATAAAATAACATAGTATAGCATGTAAATTAGAAGTAAAAAAAATGAGGTCACAGTGTTCAGTATAGACATATGTACAATGTTCGATGCAGAGTAGACGTAACTGAGTTACCATATAATATACAATACTGTGTAGTGTACTAATATACAATACTATATAGTGCAAGGCAGAAATAGGATGAGGTGCAATTTAGGTACAATTTACAGTAGGTGTACGAGTTGTAGTGCAAATCCTTTATTAATAAATATAAAGTGTGTTTGTGTGATCTAAAGTGTGGAGAGTGGGTGCTGCAGTGTGTTGTTTGTTTAAGTGAGTGTGTGCGTGTGGGTGTGTGTGCTGTGTGCATTTGATGGTTGTTGCATAGTGTTTATTGTTCGTTTAGCAGCCTGATGGCCTGGGGATAGAAGCTTCTTCTGAGTCTTTCTGTGCTCGCCTTAAGACTCCGGTATCGCTTGCCTGACCGCAGCAGTTCAAAGAGGCAGTTGTTCGGGTGGCTCGAGTCCTTAATAATTCTCTTAGCCTTCCCCTTGCACCGCTTGTTGTAAATGTTCTGGAGGGTGGGAAGCCCCCCTCCAATTGTGCGTTCGGCTGAACGTGTCACTCTTTGTAGTCTGCTACGGTCTTGTGCAGTGCTATTCCCAAACCAGGAGGTGATGTTACCAGTCAGGATGCTCTCTATTGTACATGAGTAGAAGTTCCTAAGGATCTTCTGACTGACTTGGAACTTCCTTAGGCGCCTGAGGAAGTAGAGGCGTTGTCGTGCCTTCTTCACAACACTGTCAATGTGTGTGGTCCATGTCAAATCCTCGGATATGTGGGCTCCGAGGTACTTGAAACTGTTCACTCTCTCAACCGGTGCCCCGTCGATGCTGAGGGGGCTGTAGTCCTTGACCCCCGACCTCCTGAAGTCCACAATCATCTCTTTTGTTTTGCTGACGTTCAGGGAGAGGCAGTTCTCCTGACACCACTGTGACAGGTTCTCTACCTCTTCCAGGTAGGCCCTTTCGTCGTTGGCAGAGATCAGGCCCACCACTACTGTGTCATCAGCAAATTTGATGATGGTGTTGTTGTTCCGCTGTGCTACGCAGTCATGTGTGTACAGGGAGTAGAGGAGGGGGCTCAGAACACAGCCCTGGGGGGCCCCTATGTTGAGCGTGATGGATGAGGAGGTGCAGTTGCCTGCTCTTACCACCTGGGGTCTGCCCGTCAGGAAGTCCAAGACCCACTGGCAGAGGTCATAGTTCAAGCCCAGGTCCCTGAGCTTGGCTATGAGTTTAGAGGGGACTATGGTATTGAATGCTGAGCTGTAGTCGATGAACAGCATTCTCACATAGTTCCCCTGCCTCTTGTCCAGGTGTGATGCTGCTGTGTGCAGCACATGGGCTATGGCGTCCTCCGTGGACCTGTTGGGGCGATATGCAAATTGCAGAGGGTCCAGGTTGATGGGGAGGGAGGAACAGATGTAGCCCTTCACTAGCTTCTCAAAGCACTTCATGGCTATGGAGGTGAGGGCTACAGGGCGGTAGTCGTTGAGGCAAGCGGGCGTAGATTTTTTGGGTACAGGGATGATGGTGGACTTCTTCAGACAGGTGGGGATGACAGCCTGTTCCAAGGACAGGTTGAAGATGTCAGTGAATACAAATAGTTAAGTAGTTGACCATTAGAATCAAATAAGTCCTTTTAGAGGATAATGTTTCTGTTATGAGTTGGAAGGTGGGTTGGACCCAGGTGCAGTACAGAACAGATATGATGAAGGACAGTTGTTGATTTTCAAACAAGGAACTGTTACTTTAATGTCGTAACGAACAGCACACGCAAACAATGACGTGTAAACAAAAAGAGAGATGAATCTGCATCTCAGAATAACAAAACAGGGAAAGCAAAGTGGAAAGAACACTATCTCCAAAACACGTTCTTTGGCATATATGTCAAACGACGGAGATGTATACAAACACAATAATATAATCTAAACTTTCAACAGTGAATGCAAACGGAAATCAAAGTGACATGATAATAAGGAATAGTAGCGATCGTACTTATCCTCCTATGGCAAGGAGCGATAAGACTTACTCACAATGGTGTACTCACGGGTAGGTTCAGTGATTAACTGACTGAATAGTAACCAGGAAGAGCATATAAAGCCAACCTAACTAGGCACACCAGGTACCAATGAGTGCAATCAGGACAGATAGACAGGTTAATACCATCAGGTAACACTTTGCTCCCAGAGGAGAGCAAAACCCCAAACGTTACAGTATCCCCCCCCGACAAACGGCACCTGACGTTCACCTGGGCGCCTCTGGCCGGTATTGCACTCTCGGGGTCTCAGTATGGCTTTTACCAGTAACATAGAGGTCCATGAGACTGCATAGAATATTAAATAAAAAATATATACGTGATTGGCACTCAACGGTTGGCGAGCAAACACGTATATATACGTGAATGGCCCAGAATGAGTTAAGGATCAAATGTTCTCTATCAAGTTCAAAGAATTTAGCCTATGTAATCATGTAATCAAATCCATACCCAATGGTATATTAGAATGAACGGGAAAAAAACACGAGGTTCCTAGATCTGTGTGCATTCTGTATATAAATGTTATTCATATTATGAGCAACAAATGCACCAATAGACACGTTAGAGAATCTCTACAATACTAGGAAAATAATACCACATGGAAATATTTTTGGAACTCTCATTTTACAGACGTTAACTGATGCAATGCATGGCTGCCCCCCGGAGCAAATGGCCCTGAGCCATCGTCTTGTATCTCATCCTGTATATACCAACGCTTGCAGTAGTTCTTAGTTCTATTTACTACTTCATTTCACAAGTCTCTTATATACTTTGATTCTATTGTCACCATGTATGCTCCAACTCCGCCCACTACAAACACGGGAACTCTCTAACCCCTGCCCCCATCTCCCCATCTCTCTGAGTGGTTGTCTCGTAGTGTTGGCCAAGGTGGTGGATGTCTCGGGGTGATGGCCAAGATCGCAGTGACTGTTCTACCCCCACATTGGTTATGTGCACCATTGAGGTCATGGATCAGCCTCATACCATCTTCTATCCGACCTACAACGTCTAAACCATGCCTGTTCTAGTTCATTGCTGGGTTAAGTACTTATATTCTCTTCACATATATGCTTACTACATGTATCTATTCTATTCACATATATGCTTACTACATGTATCTATTGCTATGTCCGCCCACCACAAACACGCAAACTGTCTAACGCCTGTCCCCGTCTCCCTGTCTCTCTGTGAGTGGATGTCTTGTGGTGATGACCAAGGTGGTGGATGCCCCATGGTGATGACCAAGGTGGTGGATGCCCCATGGTGATGACCAAGGTGGTGGATGCCCCATGGTGATGACCAAGGTGGTGGATGCCCCATGGTGATGGCCAAGATGATGTGATCCTCTCTACGTCGCCCCGTACTTCAAATGGATCCGAAAGGAATACATACTCATGTGCAAACGGAATATGACTCTGATATTTTGAGCTCCGAGCCTTGACATTTAGCCTTCATCCTATTTTCACACTAGCGCTCGTCTCCCTATGCTTTCTATTTTGTTGTTGTTGTTTTTAGCTCTATTCTATTTAAATCTTTCAAAACAATTCTTGTGTACCCCAGTTGCTATTGCATGTAGATATTTGTGTTTTATTACACGTATATGTGTACATATTACATACCACCAACTATTTTGCCTGTTTCATTCTCCACCCATCGATCATCCATACTGTAGCAACACTATATCACCGACATCCAAGAAGGGGGATCCCCCCTTGAACGGCCCTTCTAAGGTTTCTCTCCTTTACATTGCCTGTGGTGCTTTTTTCCTATTTCTAGGTTTTTTGTGAGTTTTTCCTTACCTTCGCTGGGGTATGTCTGGGAGTGTTGTTTTGGATTTCATGATGGGTTTTTTGTTGATTTATTGTGATGTTTCTTCTTGACTTTAAAGAAGACTCGTCCAGCCCATGGGGACATTAACGTGTGATTGCGGGCTCTACAAATACATTTGATTTGATTTTGATGTATGGCTTGTTCCTTTTAGATTCTTCATCACAAATATCCAACAAACATATTTCAAGATGATTATTCCTGCCAGTCATTAGGCTAGATATACAAATGATCTACAATTGATAATTGTACTAATTATCTAATTTTGCTAATATTTGATGTTTTTACTAATATTTAGTTATCTGAATGCCAGATGTATGTAGTTAGGTAGTTACTAGCTTGTTATAAATGTTACGACTGGATTCCTCATCCTTGTAGGGTGTAGGATCCAGCCACCAGAATGTGGTGGTAGGATTAGCCACCAGAATCAAGATCTTAGGTGGTCTAGAACCTGAGTTACTGGTCAAATAACAGCAGGTGGCGGGACATTTGGGAAAATGGTTGCCATGGTTACCGGTGGACAAATCTGTGATGGCCCTATAGCTAAAAATCCTTCTTAGGGCATATTCTAACAGTGTACTACGTGCACGATTCCCTCAAATATTGTTCAGGGCTAATAGTAGTAGTAGCATAGTAAGCTATATAATAGTAAAAGACAGGTTCTTTTTTAATTATTATTATTTATTCTTTTATTCAGGTATTGATTGAAGAAGTGTGTCTTTAGTCAACGGTGGAAACTTGGGTGTATTTCAGCGGTCCTGATTGTGGTGGGAAGTTTGTTCCATCATAGTGGAGCCTGGGCATAGAAGAGCTTGCTTTGTAACGATGACCCCAAATAGGAGTGGGTCTCAGGCAGCCAGAGGATGCAGAGCGTAGGGATCGTGAGGGTGTGGAGTTAGAGACCATTGCCCGGAGGTAGGAGGGATGCCAGGCCCTTCATAGAATGCCAGGTCAAGAAGCTTACAGTATATTTGATATTTAATATCATATAATATAATGTATATGATGATGATGGTATATTATGATAATATAATTTTTATATAATATTATATAAAAATATAATATGTACTAAAATTTACCAGACATTCAGCACCTTCTTGAGATCACGTGTACAAAAAGATATATAGCCTATAAATTACCTTATTATGGCCAAGTCCCACATCTATGGATTGTGCAAAATGTCCCCTTTCTAATGGCAGAGTTCAATCTGGATTTAGTATCACCAGGCGCCCCTGACAGTGCAGCAAAAACCGTAAATGAAATCTACTGTAATTTTATAATGTAAATTTGTCCGTAATTTTTCATCAGATTGCAATGCCGTTTTTCATTCACATAAAGGTAGATAAACTAACTGTGTTCTGTTTTATGGCAATAACGTTGAGTTTTGTAGGATATGATCCTGAAAAATAAGAGAAAGAAAAAAGTCATGCTAGAAGTCAGATGATTGACAGGGTCTGGCATGAGCTGGGAAGTATAGTTGATTTGAAAGCCCATCAAACGCCCTGGGTCTTTCAAAAGACTACACTCAAGTTAGGTTGCGCCAAATCCTTGCACCAATAATCGCCTTTTTCCGACTCGATGCCCTGAGATCTCTATAAACTCATATTTCACTAATAACACTTCAAATCATTGGTAAACAAACGTAGTGCTGAAAATATACACATTGACTGCTGTTTTGACTGGGTTAGGGTCTTTACTCTTGGGTACATTTGAAAAAAGAAAATAGTGGTGGGACTCGATAAAAAACTTTAATCGAATTAATTTGAGACTTTATAGTTAATTAATCTAAATTAATCACATTTGAATCGTATATCAATATTTGATGTGAAAAGCAACATTTTTCTATTCAAATAAATGTTGTTATACGAGTGAATCAATGAATATACATTATACATACGTTTAAGCAGCAAAATCCTGTATTAGCTACTATACACACCCAGATCAATGCAATTTTTAACAAAGTGAAGCAATTTTAGGAATAATATATATATATAGCGCAAAGGACCTTTTGTAAACTCAAGCACTTTCGAGGTAAAAGTAAAACACAGTACTTTCAAGTACATTCCACAACAGTTGACCATTGAAAAAAATTACTCTTGATTGATCTAAATTTCTCTTATTTTTTTATGAACAAACCAGACTAAGAAAAAAAGTTATTTGCGATGTATTATACTTTATACTTATAGCACATGCATGAGTCTGGTCTCCTTTGAAATGTAACATTCTTACACAATAAAAAAAAACTCCTTCCGATTAAATGCATCAATTCTTTTTACTTTTAATTCTTTCTGTAGTTAATTAATCGAAATTAATGCGATAAAGTCCCAGCCCTAAAAAAAACACAACATTAATTCATACATTCTGTAGAGATGGATTTATGGCGTGATATCAATCTCATACCAGTCCCGGACCGCTCGGGCTTAAGAGGTTAAATGATTTTCTTATTGTATTAAACACAAAGAAAACAAAAGTAATGATCATTGAAGAAATCTAAAAAAAACGCTAAAAAATAACAACATTCCTCTCCCCCAGCGACCAGGCTCATGTCGGGCAATTTATGTTGCGCTATTGGTTGAGGGCCGCAACATAAATAAATGTATCATATCATATCATATCATATCATATCAAATGGGCATAAAACTGGCTCTTTAACTGGACCTCTATGTTGTCAGCAAGTTTCATGACCCGGGTGTCAATCTGAAAGTGTTTTTTCTTAAAGGGGAACTATCTTATAAATGGCCTTTTTCAGTGTTTAGCATTGTTTCCTAGCTATGTGAACTCATATTAATATGATCTATGTCTCTAATTCTCATATTGGCGCATTCTTCCAATTCTCCTCTCACAATATTCACCCTCACTGAACTGAGTCATCTGAAAATGTGATGATCTGTGATGTCAGAGAGACACCGCTGCATGATAATGTCCCAGATGCCGCGACGCGCGACGGCCACACACAGTGGTTTAGGAGCCCAGCCTCAAAACAGCTTAAAGGGGAACTATTTTACTATTTCTTTCACTATTTGGGCACTTTTACACAATTCCTGTGAGTCTATGGAACACCTCTGTAATATATATATATTTTTTTTATTCATTGTTTTGTATTTCTAATCAAGTCCTCAAAAACAGCATTTTTCTACCTGAAGATCTCGATCTGTTTTGAGCCTGGGCTCCTAAACCACTGAGCAGCGTCGGCCCCCCTGAACATTAACATGCAGCGGTGTCTTTATGACATCACATATCTGTTTTGAGCCTGGGCTCCTAAACCACTGAGCAGCGTCGGCCCCGCCTGAACATTAACATGCAGCCTGGGCTCCTAAACCACTGAGCAGCGTCGTGTTCACCTGAACATTAACATGCAGCCTGGGCTCCTAAACCACTGAGCAGCGTGTTCACCTGAACATTAACATGCAGCCTGGGCTCCTAAACCACTGAGCAGCGTGGTGTTCACCTGAACATTAACATGCAGCCTGGGCTCCTAAACCACTGAGCAGCGTGTTCACCTGAACATTAACATGCAGCCTGGGCTCCTAAACCACTGAGCAGCGTGTTCACCTGAACATTAACATGCAGCCTGGGCTCCTAAACCACTGAGCAGCGTGTTCACCTGAACATTAACATGCAGCCTGGGCTCCTAAACCACTGAGCAGCGTGGTGTTCACCTGAACATTAACATGCAGCCTGGGCTCCTAAACCACTGAGCAGCGTGGTGTTCACCTGAACATTAACATGCAGCCTGGGCTCCTAAACCACTGAGCAGCGTGGTGTTCACCTGAACATTAACATGCAGCCTGGGCTCCTAAACCACTGAGCAGCGTGTTCACCTGAACATTAACATGCAGCCTGGGCTCCTAAACCACTGAGCAGCGTGGTGTTCACCTGAACATTAACATGCAGCCTGGGCTCCTAAACCACTGAGCAGCGTGGTGTTCACCTGAACATTAACATGCAGCAGTGTCTCTCTGACATCACAGATCAGCACATTTTCAAATGACTCAGTTCAGTGAGGGTGAATATTGTGAGAGGAGAATTGGAAGAATGCGCCAATATGAGAATTAGAGACATAAATCATATTAATATGAGTTCACATAGCTAGGAAACAATGCTAAACACTCAAAAAGGCCATTTATAAGATAGTTCCCCTTTAAGATCTTCAGGTAGAAAAATGCTGTTTTTGAGGACTTGATTAGAAATACAAAACAATGAATTAAAAAAAATATATAATTACAGAGGTGTTCCATAAACTCACAGGAATTGTGTAAAAGTGCCCAAATAGTGAAAGAAATAGTAAAATAGTTCCCCTTTAAGTCCTTGATTAATCGTCCTATTTTACTTTGACATTACATATTGCTGCTTGTGTGTGAGACAGCAGTAAAGGCCACTTGTTTTCACTGACAAGAGCTTTATTGAGATGACTTTTGGAAACTGACAAACGATAACATAACTTCTTCATTTCAGTTGTGGCATTTGTAAAATCATACCCCACTCCATGACGTGGTCTGTTTACATAGTAACATCATAATGGAACAAGGCAACCACAGTCTTAGAAATAAACACAGTTCAACAGATGACTCATATTATTGATAATGAGTTTATTGACAGGAGGAAGAGTGCTCTATGGGGTCAAGAAGAGGCCTGAACAAACACACTGTCTTCACTGAAGCCAGTGACCATGTGGTCAGTGTGGTCACACAGGATAGAGCAGGAAGCCAGTGACCATGTGGTCAGTGTGGTCACACAGGATAGAGCAGGAAGCCAGTGAACATGTGGTCAGTGTGGTCACACAGGATAGAGCAGGAAGCCAGTGACCATGTGGTCAGTGTGGTCACACAGGATAGAGCAGGAAGCCAGTGACCATGTGGTCAGTGTGGTCACACAGGATAGAGCAGGAAGCCAGTGAACATGTTCTGGTTGCCTGCGTAATCAGAAAGCCTGCGACCTGATGGTAAACGCATGTACACAATGTCCCCCTCCTCCAGCTCTAGGATGATGCCACTAGTTATGTACTCCATGCCTCCATTCTGATATTTACTCAGCCAAAAGATTCTCTCTTCATTTTTATACATCTTGATGACCATCCCCCCTGATTTATTGTCAGCTGCAGTAAATGTGAAGCTGTAGGCTCCTCCCACTGGGGCCGTGAAGACGCCTGTAAG
>NW_028169930.1:240000-252500 GCF_963971535.1 Notolepis coatsorum
TCGTAAATTATTATTAAATCATTTATAACTATATTTGTATAACATTTACAAACTAGTTCTACATTATTTATAACTCATTATCAACATTGTTTGTACTTGATTTGTTCATCATTGAATAATGTTGTTTAATGTGTAGTACTAGTAACTCATTTGTAGATGCTTTGAAAAATGGATATGAAAAAACGACTATACTGTACCTCCATTTATTTGTTCATGTTCAACAAATAATTTGTTAAGACATTCATAAAACATCTATAAATCATTTGCGGATGCTATTGTGTGCCCTAATCTGAAGTGAAGCCTAGTCATCATTAAAGGTGCTATGCAGTGCTATTCCTAGCACTATTTGGGCAACTTTACACAATTCCTGTGAGTCTATGTAACACATCTGTAATTTTTATTCCAAAAATAATCATTGTTTTATATTTCTAATCTTGTACTCAAAACCAGCATTTTTCAGCCTCATCAAAGCAGTCTATTATTGGCTTGGCTCCACCCATACTAGCAGAATGCTTTGAGTGACAGCCACCCACCAAATAGCTCCGCCCATCTCCCCGTCATTCCATCCAGGTGAAGGTCTCAGGTTTCAGGTTTTTATTTCGACACGCAAAAACATATACAGATTTTACTAACTAATACAACATGGCTGTACATTATGTTTGGGATCCAGAGAGCGACCCACAGTATGATTCAGAAGAAGAAGAAGAAGTCGATTTGCTACAGCGAGGCTTACATTACATCGTTTCAGATTGGTAAGTTGATTGATTACACTGTTAGTTACTGTTATCTAATGGTTGTGTACTTCTGTCGCGGCCCGTCGAAAACACACACTAACGTTAGATTGTACCGACACCCCCCCCCAAACAACAGCGATCGAGGCTTACATTACATCGTTTCCGATTGGTAAGTTGATTGATTGCACTGTTAGTTACTGTTATCTAATGGTTGTGTACTTCTGTCGCGGCCCGTCGAAAACACACACTAACGTTAGATTGTACTGACACCCCCCCCCAAACAACAGCGATCGAGGCTTACAAATAGTTAATAATATTTATGATAACATATCTCACCCAACCCCCAATGTTCCCTCACACATACAAACAGTGAACGTAGCTAGCAACAGTCAGTAAGTTAGATGGCTAATTACGACATATCTACTTACTATTTGTGTCGGGTCGCGTATTGAAGGTACAGCTCCTTTGTTTAGCACCAACATGGATACCACGCCAGCATCAAAAATACCTTGATTGGTAACGTCCTCGGTGGAAAAATGTGCAGTACAAACCCGAGTATTAGACGTTGCGACGGAACTTGGAGGGTCGCCAAAAACGAACTTGTTCCATTGTTGGCGAAGTTCGGCATCAACGGGAAAACTGTGCAAAGACTTCTTAGTAGCTTTACAGCCAGGAACGGAACATGTTCTGCGGGGTTTGCTCATCGTGAAATATAGGCGAGTGACGGCATTCCTGTTTCTACTTTCTAGGTAGTATGTGTCGGCTGTAGGTAGCAAGAATGGGGGCGGGCATTAGCTAAAACCACAGAGCCAATCGCATCACCGTGCGCTATCAACAGCGCCCAGTGACGTGCTCCGGGACGTCAAATCAAAATGACCTGATTTACTAGAGGCAAAGAGGGGATGGGCTGTAACTGAGGAATTCGCCAATATAGTATTTAGGCCCAAAAACACATTGATACGAACTCCTATTACTATAATACAATGCTAGAGACTGAAAAATGACATTTATAATGCATGGAACCTTTAACAGATGTCTAAGTTTGTTTATTTGTGGACTTTTATGAATACACACAAAGCAATTACCAGACTTGTCTTTTCATGTTTAACAAAAAATGATTTGTTAAGACATTCATAAAACATCTATAAATCATTTGCAGATGCTATTGTGTGCCCTAATCTGAAGTGAAGCCTATTCATCATTAACAAATGTCTAGTAATAGTAGTAGTAGTAGTAGTAGTAGTAGTAGTAGTAGTAGTAGTAGTAGTAGTAGTAGTAGTAGTAGTAGTAGTAGTAGTAGTAGTAGTAGTAACAGGGCCGCCTGGGAGAAATGCGAGGCCCTGTGCGAGATTTAAATGCGAGGCCCCCCTAAATGTTAATTATTATTATTATTATTTTTTATACAGTCAACATATTCTTAAATAATAGCGTTGCCCGAGGCTGATACAGTCAACATATAGCAAGAGAGAGAGAGAGAGAGAGAGAGAGAGAGAGAGAGAGAGAGAGAGAGAGAGAGAGAGAGAGAGTCTGTGATGATCCAGACAGAGAGAGTCTGTGGTCCAGAGAGAGAGAGATGAGTCTGTGGTCCAGACAGAGAGAGAGAGAGAGAGAGAGAGAGAGAGAGAGAGAGAGAGATAAGCAAGACAGCTAAGATGAGCCTTTTAATGGAAGAACAAAACAGAATGAAAAGATAACTTCACAAAGGCAACATGAATATACATAGATCCAAAAGGACAAAGATCAACACTTAAATCCAAAGAGAAGAGGATCTATACCAGAGAAAACAAAGTAGCAAGGAGCCAACGGCCGACATCAGCTAAGGAGGCTAACTGCAAATAGAGTAGCCAGGTACTGACACCAGGGCCCCGTTCCCCGTACCTGGATAACTGAGTTAGCCGGATAACTTTAACTGGATAACTGAGTTAGCCGGACTTTCCGGTTCCCCGTACCTGGATTTTCCAAATCACCATGACAACAGATCCAAAAGTTTGAGCCTGGTCGAAAGCAGAGTTTAAGTTCAAGTTAGCCTGAACCATCGCCACGCCCCCGCAAAGAAGTGACAGCCCGTTTCCTGAAATTATTCCCACAGTCTACGATCTGCATTATACCATTCTGAATTACGTTTTTGTGCTCCATTCTTCCAGAGGGGGCTTTTGAAATGTAAAATATACCCAAAATGCTGATACTAAATTCACTTTGTCCTAAATAATGCACGTTATATATACCGTGGCGCTCGCTCGTGCGATGTACACATTATGTGGTTATTTTAATTGTAACTGGGATTAAGATGTCTGATGAGATGCGCTGTTTGACGGATTTGAGAAATTGAATGAGCCGTTGACGTCACATTAATGAATGAGGATAAAGAGATAAAACTTCCTTCAAAACAAAGAATATTCTAAACACGGGTCTCTCGTTCATTAATGTATAAACAATGAATTTATCCCATCTGGCACAGTGGCTCAGCGGTAGTGCTCAATCCTGGCAACCCGGCGACTGGGGTTAGAATCCCCGTCTTTCCAATATAAATTTTTGGAATATAATATTAATGATTATACGCAAAGGTAGCATAGTTTTAAGTTAAAATATTATAAATCTACATGCATTGAGGATGTCATTCTTTATATAGCTCTCAACGTGCACCAAATTGAATTATTCCTATATTGCAAAAAGAAGGAGACGACTGGGTCTCAAACCCCGGTCGTCTGCATGAAAGTCAGAAGAACAACCCGTTAGACCACAGAGAAGATAAGTAAAAGATCGACCATACATCAATCAATGGGTAAGGGAGCCGTATCGTTATTCTGTATGACAGTTTTACTAATTATTTTCGCTAGCAAGATCTCATTTGATTATTCAATCCAGCAGGCAAGTTTAAAGAAATATAATCTGATTGATTGAGGTAATGAGGGACTTGAAATTAGCCTATAGATAACGCATTTAACTTGTCGGCGAGGCGATTGAGCCGTACTGCAATATGTTAATAAAGTTCTAAATCAATTAATCAATCAATGCCGCTAGAGAATCAGATTCTCTGCTATCGATACGTGCTGGCTTTTCAACTGAAGCGGCCGCGCGCATTTAGCCTGGGTCGCAAGTCTGGCTTGAGTTAACGAGACTGAATCCACCTTCGAGGAACAGGAAAATCCCGGCTTCAAACATCGGGTTAACTGAAGCTGGATAATGACATCTTGATCGACTTAGCTAGCCGGCCCGCTTGGCTCAATATAACATTAGCTACGTTAGCTAACCGGCCCGCTTGGCTCAATATAACGTTAGCTACGTTAGCTAGCCGGCCCGCTTGGCTCAATATAACATTAGCTACGTTAGCTAGCCGGCCCGCTTGGCTCATTATAACGTTAGCTACGTTAGCTAGCCGGCCCGCTTGGCTCAATATAACATTAGCTACGATAGCTAGCCGGCCCGCTTGGCTCAACATAACGTCTACGACAGCTAGCCGGCCCGCTAGCTCAACATAACGTTGGCTATGATAGTTAGCCGGCCCGCTAGCTCAACATAACATTAGCTACGATAGCTAGCCGGCCCGCTAGCTCAATATAAGGTTAGCTACGAAAGTAGCTAATAGTAGTAGTAGTAGTAATAGTAGTAGTAGTAGTAGTAATAGTAATAGTAGTAGTAGTAGTAATAGTAGTAATAGTAGTAATAGTAATAGTAGTAATAGTAATAGTAGTAGTAGTAGTAGTAGTAGTAGTAGTAGTAGTAGTAGTAGTAGTAGTAGTAGTAGTAATAGTAGTAATAGTAGTAGTAGTAGTAGTAGTAGTAGTAGTAGTAGTAGTAGTAGTAGTAGTAGTAGTAGTAGTAGTAATAGTAGTAGTAGTAGTAGTAGTAGTAATAGTAATAGTAGTAGTAATAGTAGTAATAGTAGTAATAGTAATAATAGTAATAGTAGTAGTAGTAGTAGTAATAGTAATAGTAGTAGTAGTAATAGTAGTAATAGTAATAATAGTAATAGTAGTAGTAGTAGTAGTAGTAGTAGTAATAGTAATAGTAGTAGTAGTAGTAGTAGTAGTAGTAGTAGTAGTAGTAGTAGTAGTAGTAGTAGTAGTAGTAGTAGTAATAGTGGTAACACTTTATAATAACACTCAGTTATAAGACCTTTATAAGGTATTTGTAGATAATGAACTAATCATGAACAAATCATTTATATACATTCGTAAATTATTATTAAATCATTTATAACTATATTTGTATAACATTTACAAACTAGTTCTACATTATTTATAACTCATTATCAACATTGTTTGTACTTGATTTGTTCATCATTGAATAATGTTGTTTAATGTGTAGTACTAGTAACTCATTTGTAGATGCTTTGAAAAATGGATATGAAAAAACGACTATACTGTACCTCCATTTATTTGTTCATGTTCAACAAATAATTTGTTAAGACATTCATAAAACATCTATAAATCATTTGCGGATGCTATTGTGTGCCCTAATCTGAAGTGAAGCCTAGTCATCATTAAAGGTGCTATGCAGTGCTATTCCTAGCACTATTTGGGCAACTTTACACAATTCCTGTGAGTCTATGTAACACATCTGTAATTTTTATTCCAAAAATAATCATTGTTTTATATTTCTAATCTTGTACTCAAAACCAGCATTTTTCAGCCTCATCAAAGCAGTCTATTATTGGCTTGGCTCCACCCATACTAGCAGAATGCTTTGAGTGACAGCCACCCACCAAATAGCTCCGCCCATCTCCCCGTCATTCCATCCAGGTGAAGGTCTCAGGTTTCAGGTTTTTATTTCGACACGCAAAAACATATACCGATTTTACTAACTAATACAACATGGCTGTACATTATGTTTGGGATCCAGAGAGCGACCCACAGTATGATTCAGAAGAAGAAGAAGAAGTCGATTTGCTACAGCGAGGCTTACATTACATCGTTTCAGATTGGTAAATTGATTGATTACACTGTTAGTTACTGTTATCTAATGGTTGTGTACTTCTGTCGCGGCCCGTCGAAAACACACACTAACGTTAGATTGTACCGACACCCCCCCCCAAACAACAGCGATCGAGGCTTACATTACATCGTTTCCGATTGGTAAGTTGATTGATTGCACTGTTAGTTACTGTTATCTAATGGTTGTGTACTTCTGTCGCGGCCCGTCGAAAACACACACTAACGTTAGATTGTACTGACACCCCCCCCCAAACAACAGCGATCGAGGCTTACAAATAGTTAATAATATTTATGATAACATATCTCACCCAACCCCCAATGTTCCCTCACACATACAAACAGTGAACGTAGCTAGCAACAGTCAGTAAGTTAGATGGCTAATTACGACATATCTACTTACTATTTGTGTCGGGTCGCGTATTGAAGGTACAGCTCCTTTGTTTAGCACCAACATGGATACCACGCCAGCATCAAAAATACCTTGATTGGTAACGTCCTCGGTGGAAAATGTGCAGTACAAACCCGAGTATTAGACGTTGCGACGGAACTTGGAGGGTCGCCAAAACGAACTTGTTCCATTGTTGGCGAAGTTCGGCATCAACGGGAAAACTGTGCAAAGACTTCTTAGTAGCTTTACAGCCAGGAACGGAACATGTTCTGCGGGGTTTGCTCATCGTGAAATATAGGCGAGTGACGGCATTCCTGTTTCTACTTTCTAGGTAGTATGTGTCGGCTGTAGGTAGCAAGAATGGGGGCGGGCATTAGCTAAAACCACAGAGCCAATCGCATCACCGTGCGCTATCAACAGCGCCCAGTGACGTGCTCCGGGACGTCAAATCAAAATGACCTGATTTACTAGAGGCAAAGAGGGGATGGGCTGTAACTGAGGAATTCGCCAATATAGTATTTAGGCCCAAAAACACATTGATACGAACTCCTATTACTATAATACAATGCTAGAGACTGAAAAATGACATTTATAATGCATGGAACCTTTAACAGATGTCTAAGTTTGTTTATTTGTGGACTTTTATGAATACACACAAAGCAATTACCAGACTTGTCTTTTCATGTTTAACAAAAAATGATTTGTTAAGACATTCATAAAACATCTATAAATCATTTGCAGATGCTATTGTGTGCCCTAATCTGAAGTGAAGCCTATTCATCATTAACAAATGTCTAGTAATAGTAGTAGTAGTTAGTAGTAGTAGTAGTAGTAGTAGTAGTAGTAGTAGTAGTAGTAGTAGTAGTAGTAGTAGTAGTATAGTAGTAGTATAGTAGTAACAGGGCCGCCTGGGAGAAATGCGAGGCCCTGTGCGAGATTTAAATGCGAGGCCCCCCTAAATGTTAATTATTATTATTATTATTTTTATACAGTCAACATATTCTAAATAATAGCGTTGCCCGAGGCTGATACAGTCAACATATAGCAAGAGAGAGAGAGAGAGAGAGAGAGAGAGAGAGAGAGAGAGAGAGAGAGAGAGAGAGAGAGAGAGAGTCTGTGATGATCCAGACAGAGAGAGTCTGTGGTCCAGAGAGAGAGAGATGAGTCTGTGGTCCAGACAGAGAGAGAGAGAGAGAGAGAGAGAGAGAGAGAGAGAGAGAGATAAGCAAGACAGCTAAGATGAGCCTTTTAATGAAGAACAAAACAGAATGAAAAGATAACTTCACAAAGGCAACATGAATATACATAGATCCAAAAGGACAAAGATCAACACTTAAATCCAAAGAGAAGAGGATCTATACCAGAGAAAACAAAGTAGCAAGGAGCCAACGGCCGACATCAGCTAAGGAGGGCTAACTGCAAATAGAGTAGCCAGGTACTGACACCAGGGCCCCGTTCCCCGTACCTGGATAACTGAGTTAGCCGGATAACTTTAACTGGATAACTGAGTTAGCCGGACTTTCCGGTTCCCCGTACCTGGATTTTCCAAATCACCATGACAACAGATCCAAAGTTTGAGCCTGGTCGAAAGCAGAGTTTAAGTTCAAGTTAGCCTGAACCATCGCCACGCCCCCGCAAAGAAGTGACAGCCCGTTTCCTGAAATTATTCCCACAGTCTACGATCTGCATTATACCATTCTGAATTACGTTTTTGTGCTCCATTCTTCCAGAGGGGGCTTTTGAAATGTAAAATATACCCAAAATGCTGATACTAAATTCACTTTGTCCTAAATAATGCACGTTATATATACCGTGGCGCTCGCTCGTGCGATGTACACATTATGTGGTTATTTTAATTGTAACTGGGATTAAGATGTCTGATGAGATGCGCTGTTTGACGGGATTTGAGAAATTGAATGAGCCGTTGACGTCACATTAATGAATGAGGATAAAGAGATAAAACTTCCTTCAAAACAAAGAATATTCTAAACACGGGTCTCTCGTTCATTAATGTATAAACAATGAATTTATCCCATCTGGCACAGTGGCTCAGCGGTAGTGCTCAATCCTGGCAACCCGGCGACTGGGGTTAGAATCCCCGTCTTTCCAATATAAATTTTTGGAATATAATATTAATGATTATACGCAAAGGTAGCATAGTTTTAAGTTAAAATATTATAAATCTACATGCATTGAGGATGTCATTCTTTATATAGCTCTCAACGTGCACCAAATTGAATTATTCCTATATTGCAAAAAGAAGGAGACGACTGGGTCTCAAACCCCGGTCGTCTGCATGAAAGTCAGAAGAACAACCCGTTAGACCACAGAGAAGATAAGTAAAAGATCGACCATACATCAATCAATGGGTAAGGGAGCCGTATCGTTATTCTGTATGACAGTTTTACTAATTATTTTCGCTAGCAAGATCTCATTTGATTATTCAATCCAGCAGGCAAGTTTAAAGAAATATAATCTGATTGATTGAGGTAATGAGGGACTTGAAATTAGCCTATAGATAACGCATTTAACTTGTCGGCGAGGCGATTGAGCCGTACTGCAATATGTTAATAAAGTTCTAAATCAATTAATCAATCAATGCCGCTAGAGAATCAGATTCTCTGCTATCGATACGTGCTGGCTTTTCAACTGAAGCGGCCGCGCGCATTTAGCCTGGTCGCAAGTCTGGCTTGAGTTAACGAGACTGAATCCACCTTCGAGGAACAGGAAAATCCCGGCTTCAAACATCGGGTTAACTGAAGCTGGATAATGACATCTTGATCGACTTAGCTAGCCGGCCCGCTTGGCTCAATATAACATTAGCTACGTTAGCTAACCGGCCCGCTTGGCTCAATATAACGTTAGCTACGTTAGCTAGCCGGCCCGCTTGGCTCAATATAACATTAGCTACGTTAGCTAGCCGGCCCGCTTGGCTCATTATAACGTTAGCTACGTAGCTAGCCGCCCGCTTGGCTCAATATAACATTAGCTACGATAGCTAGCCGGCCCGCTTGGCTCAACATAACGTCTACGACAGCTAGCCGGCCCGCTAGCTCAACATAACGTTGGCTATGATAGTTAGCCGGCCCGCTAGCTCAACATAACATTAGCTACGATAGCTAGCCGGCCCGCTAGCTCAATATAAGGTTAGCTACGAAAGCTAGCCGGCCCGCTGGTCCAACAGAACGTCAGCTACGATAGCTAGCCGGCCCGGTGGCTCGATAGCTAGCCGGCCGAGAGAGAGAGAGAGAGAGATATCTCCACGGCGGGAATAGAATAGAGTGCATTAAAAACTCACCAAACGTCCAAGAGGATGGAGACAACCGCGTGGAGTTGATGAAGTTCATCTGCCGAACGACCGTCCTCTTCATCTTGGCATAACAATGCTGCATGCGCTCTCTCTAGGTTAGCTAACGCTAGTTAGCCTTTAGCTAAGCTACTAGCCGACATGGCTATCCCGACAGAACCACACGTTAGCACTCGATATTATAACGTAGCTAAAGCTAACTAGCTGTCCCTGCCTTTAGCTAAGCCGACATGGCTAGCTGACTGAACTTTCTAACATGCAACAACTTTCATCTTCAGTCCATCTGCCGAACGACCGTCCTCTTCGTCTTGGCTGCATAACCTCCAATGCTGCATGCGTGAAATAGTCAGACGCAGCTGACGCACGCCGGCCGACTGTACACATGTAACCCCTCCCTTCGTTGAAACCAATAGTATGTCTGCTGCAGAGCCCAGAGCTCCAATACTGTATCTGCAGAGCCGCAGAGCCTACAAACGTGTCTAATGTGAATATATAAGCATATAAGCAAAACTAGATTTTAGGTCTGTGATGAAAAAGGGCCTCGCGGGAAGGGGGGACCTCGCAAAAAAAAAAATAATAATAATAATAATAATAATAAAAAAATAATTTTTTTTTTTTTTTTTTTTTTTGCGAGGCAGGCCCCCCTTCCCGCGAGGCCCTGTGCGACCGCACTGCTCACACACCCCCTGAGGCGGCCCTGAGTAGTAATAGTAGTAGTAGTAATAGTAGTAGTAGTAGTAGTAGTAGTAGTAGTAGTAGTAGTAGTAGTAGTAGTAGTAGTAGTAGTAGTAGTAGTGGTAATAGTAGTATTGATTGATTGATTGAAAACTTTATTAACAGATTGCAGAATGGGTACAGTACAGTACAGCTCAATACATACAATTGTTAAGGGGATGCAGACCAGAGAAAGACTTTCGTCTTGTTTACATCAGGGTCCCCCATTTTCAATTCATCGTAAAATATATGACATACATGACATACAGATAGACAGTACTGCTACATCTATATATTTATGACATACCAGATTTGTAAATACAGTACTGTTTGTGATACAAAAAGAGTCCAGAAAAAAAAAAGTATATACATTTGATGTAGAAACTGTACATTGGATTGGGTAGGTGGGGGGGGGGACTGTACATTGGAGGTGGGTGGGGGGGTGGGGGGGGGGGGTGGGTAGGAGGGGTGGGTGGGGGACACTGTACAACTGTACAAACAAAACTGTACATTGGAATATTGACAAGACCATACTTGGTAATTACTGTACATTGGGAGGGGGTTGTGTTAGGACATTTACAGGGCCTGTTTCGAATTGCAGTCTCCCGTAGGTGTTTTGTGAGTAAAAGTAGTAGTAGTAGTAGTGTAGTAGTAGTAGTAGAAGTAGTAGTAGTAGTAGTAGTAGTAGTAGTAGTAGTAGTAGTAGTAGTAGTAAAAGTAGTAGTAGTGGTAGTAGTAGTAGTACTAGTAGTAGTAGTAGTAGTAGTAGTAGTAGTAGTAGTAGTAGTAGTAGTAGTAGTAGTAATAGTAGTAGTAGTAGTAGTAGTAGTAGTAGTAGTAGTAGTAGTAGTAGTAGTAGTAGTAGTAGTAGTAGTAGTAGTAGTAGTAGTAGTAGTAGTAGTAGTAGTAATCCTATATTTCCCTCCCACACTGCTATTTCTCTACTTCCTCCCCGCCACTCTTGACAATACAATGTGTCTCATACCTATATCCACAATCTGCTCCTCCAGAACTGACTCTACCCATCCACGCCAGTTTGCTAGCAACCCGGCTAATCTCTCCTACCCTCCTACAGCCACTAATACACCTGTCACAGTACGGGGAGGCTTATGGAATTGTCAATCAGCAGTCAAGAAAGCTGACTTCATTACTGCCTACGCCCATAGTCTAAATCTGCAGCTCCTGGCTCTAACTGAGACCTGGATAACCCCAATAACTCATCAACACTGCAGCATTATCTACAAACTATAACTTCACTCACACACCTCGACCTTCCAGACGGGGTGGAGGCACTGCCCTCATGACATCTCCTTCATGGGCTACAAACGTAACACCACTCCCAGAACTGTCACTCTCCTCTCTCGAATATCATGCAGTATCTGTCTCAATCCTTTCAATCTCACCATTGTTACACTCTACCGCCCTCCAGTACACTCGATCACTTCACAGATAGCTGGACATGCTTCTTAGCTCCTTACCGGAAGAAGGTACCCCTCTCCTTCTACTGGGCGACTTCAACCTGCCTGACTCATCTCAGTCAGTCATAGTAGTCTCCCTCCTACAATCGTTTGACCTGACTCCCACTGCCATGCCTCCCACCCACAAAGCAGGCAACTCCTTGGATCTCATATTTTCCCGTAACTCCAGCATCATTAACACCACGGTAACTCCTCCTACATGTATCTGACCATTCCTTCATATCCTTCTCACTAACTCTCATGCTTAACCGAAAGGTCTTCACCCCAACTCAAACAGTCTCACTCAGACGCAACCTGCCCTCCCTATCCCCCTCCACCCTCTCCTCTGACATACTATCGCTCTACCTTTGAGTGACCCCTTCTCTGCTCTCTCCACAGAGATGGCAACCTCCACCCTCCTTTCAGCCCTTGCAACCTCCTTCGACAAGCTCTGTCCCCTCGTTGAGAAACCTGCCGCCGTTCCCCACCCAGTCCATGGCTGACAGATCCAGTGAGAGAACAAAGACAGGTCCTGAGAGCAGCTGAAGGAAGTATAGAAAGTCACGCCTCACTGCTGACATCGACACATATCACAACTCTTGTTAACATTCTCCAAAACCATCACTAATGCCAAAGCCTTCTTTCTTCCACCATAGGATCGAGGCCTCTGCCAAGATCTTCGCAAACTGCATGCTACCATGTCCTCCCTCCTCACTTCCCCCCCACCCACCCCCCTCCCTCATTCTTCTCTGCGAAGACTTTGCGATCTTCTTTGAGGAAAAGTGGAGAACATCCGCAGCTCCTTCTCCCAACCCCCACCCATTCCAAATGCTGAATCGAGAACCTCATCCTTCACTCTGTCCATCTTTCTCTCCCATTACAGAAGCAGAGACCCTGACACTGGTACGTCAAACCGTCCGACTACTTGCCAGCTGGACCAGCTACCCTCCCCACTCCTCCAGACCA